>NC_074702.1:1883065-2050565 GCF_029448725.1 Salvelinus fontinalis | reverse complement strand
TATTTATGCAGCTCTCCATCATGTAAACTGACAGCGTGTGTGTGTGTGTGTGTGTGTGTGTGTGTGTGTGTGTGTGTGTGTGTGTGTGTGTGTGTGTGTGTGTGTGTGTGTGTGTGTGTGTGTGTGTGTGTGTGTGTGTGTGTGTGTGTGTGTCTCGTGACTGAAGGTGCTGAAGCGTCTCTTCCTGCTGGCTCCACCTGAGGGTGAGTCCTCCTTTTAGGAGCCCCTCCGTGGCACTTCCTGCTGGCTCCACCTGAGGGTGAGTCCTCCTTTTAGGAGCCCCTCCGTGGCACTTCCTGCTGGCCCCACCTGAAGGTGAGTCCTCCTTTTAGGAGCCCCTCCGTGGCACTTCCTGCTGGCTCCACCTGAGGGCGAGTCCTCCTTTTAGGAGCCCCTCCCTGGCACTTCCTGCCACCTCCTCGTAACACCTGCCAGACGCTGGTCCTCTCTGTTTATTCATCCCATCTGACACCGTAACAGAGGGCAGAGGGGGGGCTTAATAACATCAGATCTCCCATGGCCAGCAACACAGTGTTTACGTCCCTAATGGCACCCTATTCCCTATATAGTGCACTACTTTTGGCACCCTATTCCCTATGTAGTGCACTACTTTTGACACACTATTTCCTATATAGTGCACTACTTTTGGCACCCTATTCCCTTTATAGTGCACTACTTTTGACACCCTATTCCCTATGTAGTGCACTACTTTTGACACTCTATTCCCTATATAGTGCACTACTTTTGACACCCTATTCCTTATATTGCAATACTTTTGGCACCGTATTCCCTATATAGTGCACTACTTTTGACACCCTATTCCCTATGTAGTCCACTACTTTTGACACCCTATTTCCTATATAGTGCACTACTTTCGACCAGAGCTGGGCCCTGGTCAATGGGGACCGAGTGGCGCAGCGGACTAATCAATCAAATGTATTTATAAAGCCCTTCTTACATCAGCTGATGTCACAAAGTGCCGTACAGAAACCCAGCCTAAAACCCCCCAAACAGCAAGCAATGCAGGTGTAGAAGCACGGTGGCTAGGGAAAACTCCCTAGAAAGGCCAGAACCTAGGAAGAAACCTAGAGAGGAACCAGGCTATGAGGGGTGGCCAGTCCTCTTCTGGCTGTGCCGGGTGGAGATTATAACAGAACATGGCCAAGATGTTCAAATGTTCATAGATGACCAGCAGGGTCAAATAATTACAATCACAGTGGTTGTTGAGGGTGCAACAAGTCAGCACCTCAGGAGTAAATGTCAGTTGGCTTTTCATAGCCAATCATTCAGAGTATCTCTACCGCTCCTGCGGTCTCTAGAGAGTTGAAAACAGCAGGTCTGGGACAGGTAGCACGTCCGGTGAACAGGTCAGGGTTCCATAGCCGCAGGTAGAACAGTTGAAATTGGAGCAGCAGCACGGCCAGGTGGACTGGGGACAGCAAGGAGTCATCAGGCCAGGTAGTCCTGAGGCATGGGCCTTGGGCTCAGGTCCTCCGAGAGAGAGAAAGAAAGAAAGAAAGAAAGAAAGAAAGAAAGAAAGAAAGAAAGAAAGAAAGAAAGAGAGAGAGCATACTTAAATTCACACAGGACACCGGATAAGACAAAATAAATACTCCAGATATACTAGACTGACCCTAGCCCCCCGACACATAAACTACTGCAACATAAATACTGGAGGCTGAGACAGGAGGGGTCACTGCTTCACAGTGCTAGAGGTGTTACTACAGACCCCGGTTTGATCCCGGGCTCTATCTCAACCGGCCGTGATCGGAAGACCCATATGGCAGCACACAATTGGTTAGGGGGAGGGTTTGGCCGGTGTAGGCAGTCATTGTAAATAAGAATTTGTTCTTAACTGACTTGCCTAGTTAAATAATGGTTAAATAAAGGTTAAATTAATAAATAAAGGGAAGAGGGTACCATTTGGGACGAATGTCCAAACATTATACTGGCTCCTTCAGGAGGTAGCTCCTTTAATGCCGGAGCAGGAGGAGATAGCAGAAGGAGATGTCTGGAGGAGATGGCTGGAGGAGATAGCAGGATGCTGGAGGAAATATCAAGAGGCTGAAGGAGATAGCATGAGGAAATATCAGGAGGCTGGAAGAGAGAGCAGGAGGCTGGAGGAGATAGCAGGATGTTGGAGGAAATATCAGGAGGTTGGAGGAGATAGCAGGAGGCTGGAAGAGATCACATGAGGCTGGAGGAGATAGCAGGAGGAAGTAGCAGGAGGAAAAGCAGGACGCTGGAAGAGATAACAGGAGGCTAGAGGAAAAAGCAGGTGGCTGGAGGAGATAGCAGGAGGCAGGCAGAGATAGCAGGAGGAAAAAGCAGGAGGCTAGAAAAGATAGCAGGAGGCTTGAGATTTGCAGAAATCTCTGGAACATGCTAACATCTCTGACAAGTGTACGATACGTAAAACAATAAACAATAATGGTGTTCATGGGAGGACACCACGGAAGAAACCACTGATGTCCAAAAGAAACATTGCTTCATGTCTGAAGTTCGCAAAAGAGCACCTGGATGTTCCACAGCGCTACTGGCAAAATGTTCTGTGGACAGATGAGGAGATAGCAGGTGGAAAAAGCAGGAGGCTAGAAAAGATAGCAGGAGGCTTAAGGAGATAGCAGAAGTTTGGAGGAGATAGCAAGAGGCAGGAAAAGTTAGCAGAAAGCTGGAGGAGATAGGAGGCTGGAGGAATTCGCAAGAAGCTGGCGGAGATTTCAGAATGCTGGAGAAGTTTGCAGGAGTACTTAGGAGGCAGGAGGATGGAGGACAAAGCAGGAGGCAGGAGAAGATAGCAGGAGGCTGGAGGAGATAGAGGGATGAAATAGCAAGAGGCTGGAGGAGAAAGCAGGAGGCACGAGGATATAGAAGGAGGCAGTAGGAAATAGCAGGAGGCTGGAGGAGTGGGCATGAGGAGATAGGAGGCAGGAAAGATTGCAGGAGGCTAGAGGAGATAGCAGGGGGCAGGAGGACTTGCAGGAGGAGATAGCAGGAGTCTGGAGGATTTTGCAGAAGGCTGATCAGATAGCAGAAGGAGTTAGCAGGAGACAGGAGGAAATAGCAGGAGTTTGGAGTAAATAGCAGGATGCTGGAGGATAGCAGGAGGCTGGGTGAGATAGCAGGAGGCAGGAGGGTGTATCAGGAGGAGATAGCAAGAGGCAGGAGATAGCAGGAGGCCGGATGAAATGGCACAAGGAGATACCAGGAGGATATAGCAGGAGGAATTCACAGGATTTTGGAAGAGATAGCAGGAGGCTTCAGGAGATAGCAGGCGACTGTAGGAGATAGCAGGAGGAGATAGCAGGAGGCTGGAGCTCTGAGCATCTGATATGACCCACCAGGCCAATATAAGGAGCAGCAGGTCTCTACCAAGCCACACACACACACACACACACACACACACACACACACACACACACACACACACACACACACACACACACACACACACACACACACACACACACACACACACACACACACACACACACACAGACACACACACACACACACACACACGCCAGGTCAATATGAGGAGCAGCAGGTCTCCCTGGCCCTGGCAGAAAGGAGGTTAGAAAAGTTAAACCCTGTTAGACCACACATCACTGCCCAGGCCAACTGTGGTCCCCTCCAACTGTCTGTCCATGCGTCACTGCCCAGGCCAACTGTGGTCCCCTCCAACTGTCTGTCCAGTGACGGCTGGGCAGGAGCACAAGGCCCCTGTCAGAGAGTGTTAAAAGGGTCACTGCGCCCTTGTGCCCCTAAAACCTTACAAAGCCAACTATTAGCCGATCTAGTATCTACCCACCTACCTTCACCGAAGACTAACATTCTCATTGGATGGCTATAGTCCTACAGAGAGTGACATGTCCCAATCTGGGAAGGACAAGAGGCTCATAAGGCCTCTTGTCCGTTTTATGCCAGTCAGTCAGAGCCTCTCCAAAGGCCCCTTCCCCCCCCCCCCCCCCACCGTGTCCCCGTCCCTACATCCCCTCCTCGGCCATTCTTCCAGGCTGTGAGTGAGGAGGATTCCCCCCCCACCGTGTCCCCATCCCCACATCCCCTCCTCGGCCATTCTTCCAGGCTGTGAGTGAGGAGGAGGATCTCAGTAATGTCTCAGCAGATGGGTTTGAGATGGGCTTTCAGAGAGGAGAGTGGTTTAGTCTGGGCGCAGGGAGCAGTGGGGGATCCGTTTCAGGGTCGATGGAGAGAAGATAATCCAACTGTTCCAGGTGAAGGGATTACCGACTACCAGAGGACCTCAACTGTTGATTCTATACCAGGGATTTGTCTTTTTTAAAATTTATTTTCTATCTCTTCTTTCCAAAGAGACAATTTAAAGGTTTTTCTCCAAAGTTTTAATGCATGTTTCGATATACCTTTGAAAAATAGCTTAATGCTTAACCAAGCAGCGGGGATTCTGTTTAGGCTGGAACATAAATTCAGGAATGTGGCTTTAAACAGTCAGTTAGGAAAGTGCACAACCCTTTTAGTTTTCACCCCCACCCCCTCCCCTTCACCCCCACCCCCTCCCCTTCCCCTTCACCCCCACCCCTCCCCTTCACCCCCTCCCCTTCACCCCCTCCCCTCCCCTCCCCTTCACCCCCCCACCCCTCCCCTTCACCCCCACCCCTCCCCTTCACCCCCAACCCCCCACCCCTCCCCTTCACCCCCACCCCTCCCCTTCACCCCCCCCCCCACCCCTCCCCTTCACCCCCACCCCTCCCCTTCACCCCCACCCCTCCCCTTCACCCCTTCCCCCTCCCCTTCACCCCCACCCCCTCCCCCTCCCCTTCACCCCCTCCCCTTCACCCCCACCCCCCTCCCCCCTCCCCTTCACCCCCACCCCTCCCCTTCACCCCCACCCCTCCCCTTCACCCCCTCCCCTCCCCTGACATTCCACACCTTCTGTGTTCCTCCTATTCTAACGCTATATTAATATCGTATTAATTAATTATAATCGCAAGTGACAGTAATATAGGAAAGCACCTTCTCTACCCATGGTGACTATCCTATCCTTCTGACCGTGCCCCGGTGGCCAGACCGTTCCCGGTGGCCAGACCGTTCCCCGTGGCCAGACCGTTCCCCGTGGCCAGACCGTTCCCCGTGGCCAGACCGTTCCCCGTGGCCAGACCGTTCCCCGTGGCCAGACCGTTCCCCGTGGCCAGACCGTGCCCCGGTGGCCAGACCGTTCCCCGTGGCCAGACCGTTCCCCGTGGCCAGACCGTTCCCCGTGGCCAGACCGTTCCCCGGTGGCCAGACCGTTCCCCGGTGGCCAGACCGTTCCCCGTGGCCAGACCGTTCCCCGTGGCCAGACCGTTCCCCGTGGCCAGACCGTTCCCCGTGGCCAGACCGTTCCCCGTGGCCAGACCGTTCCCGGTGGCCAGACCGTTCCCGGTGGCCAGACCGTTCCCCGTGGCCAGACCGTTCCCCGTGGCCAGACCGTTCCCCGTGGCCAGACCGTTCCCCGGTGGCCAGACCGTTCCCCGGTGGCCAGACCGTTCCCCGGTGGCCAGACCGTTCCCCGGTGGCCAGACCGTTCCCCGGTGGCCAGACCGTTCCCCGTGGCTAGACCGTTCCCCGGTGGCCAGACCGTTCCCCGTGGCCAGACCGTTCCCCGTGGCTAGACCGTTCCCCGGTGGCCAGACCGTTCCCCGGTGGCCAGACCGTTCCCCGTGGCCAGACTGTTCCCCGTGGCCAGACCGTTCCCCGGTGGCCAGACCGTTCCCCGTGGCCAGACCGTTCCCCGTGGCCAGACCGTTCCCCGTGGCCAGACCGTTCCCCGTGGCCAGACCGTTCCCCGTGGCCAGACCGTTCCCCGTGGCCAGACCGTTCCCCGTGGCCAGACCGTTCCCCGGTGGCCAGACCGGGCCCTCGGTCCTGTACAGTAGACTACCTTTTGTTCATGTTGTCGTAGGTCGTCCAGGTCACACGGGTTGGTGTCAGGATGTATTTCCTCTCGAACCAAGTGGGGGGGGCGTTTACCACAGTGCTGCAATCTGGGCCCACTTCTCAAGCCCACTAAACCCTTTGACACCGCAGTTTTTAATTAAAATTACATTATGAGTAATCAGCCGGAAGAGGTAGCCAGGGAGGGAGGGAGGGGGGAGGGAGGGAGGGAGTCAGGGAGGGGGGGGGGCAGAAGGGAGGGATGGAGGGCAGGAGTCAGGGAGGGAGGGAGGGAGGGAGGGGGGGGGTACACTTCTTGATTACAAACCTGTGACGGATGAGTCTGTTGTCAGCCTGCTAAAGACAAGGCCAGGCTAATGCCCGGTCAGGACTGCCTATGGGATGGGGAGGCTCAGGTCTGGCCATGGGATGGGATGGGGAGGGGAGGGGAGGCTCAGGTCTGGCCATGGGATGGGGATGGGAGGGGGCTCAGGTCTGGCCATGGGATGGGGAGGGGAGGCTCAGGTCTGGCCATGGGATGGGGAGGGGGAGGGGAGGCTCAGGTCTGGCCATGGGATGGGGAGGGGAGGCTCAGGTCTGGCCATGGGGAGGGGATGGGATGGGGAGGGGAGGCTCAGGTCTGGCCATGGGATGGGGAGGGGAGGCTCAGGTCTGGTCATGGGATGGGGATGGGGAGGGGAGGCTCAGGTCTGGCCATGGGATGGGGAGGGGAGGCTCAGGTCTGGCCATGGGATGGGGAGGGGAGGCTCAGGTCTGGCCATGGGATGGGGGGGGAGGGGAGGCTCAGGTCTGGCCATGGGATGGGGAGGGGAGGCTCAGGTCTGGCCATGGGATGGGGAGGGGGGAGGGGAGGCTCAGGTCTGGCCATGGGAGGGGGAGGGGAGGCTCAGGTCTGGCCATGGGAGGGGTGGGATGGGGAGGGGAGGCTCAGGTCTGGCCATGGGATGGGATGGGGGAGGGGAGGCTCAGGTCTGGCCATGGGATGGGGAGGGGAGGCTCAGGTCTGGCCATGGGATGGGGATGGGGAAGGGGAGGCTCAGGTCTGGCCATGGGGAGGGGATGGGATGGGGAGGGGAGGCTCAGGTCTGGCCATGGGATGGGGATGGGGAGGGGAGGCTCAGGTCTGGCCATGGGATGGGAGGGATGGGGAGGGGAGGCTCAGGTCTGGCCATGGGATCGGGAGGGGATGGGGAGGGGAGGCTCAGGTCTGGCCATGGGATGGGGATGGGGAGGGAGGCTCAGGTCTGGCCATGGGATGGGGATGGGAGGCTCAGGTCTGGCCATGGGATGGGATGGGGAGGGGAGGCTCAGGTCTGGCCATGGGATGGGGAGGGGAGGCTCAGGTCTGGTCATGGGATGGGGAGGGGAGGCTCAGGTCTGGCCATGGGATGGGATGGGGAGGGGAGGCTCAGGTCTGGCCATGGGATGGGGATGGGAGGCTCAGGTCTGGCCATGGGATGGGGAGGGGATGGGGAGGGGAGGCTCAGGTCTGGCCATGGGATGGGGATGGGAGGCTCAGGTCTGGCCATGGGATGGGGAGGGGAGGCTCAGGTCTGGCCATGGGATGGGATGGGGAGGGGAGGCTCAGGTCTGGCCATGGGATGGGATGGGGAGGGGAGGCTCAGGTCTGGTCATGGGATGGGGATGGGAGGCTCAGGTCTGGCCATGGGATGGGGAGGGGAGGCTCAGGTCTGGCCATGGGATGGGGATGGGAGGCTCAGGTCTGGTGAGCCATGTTTTCAGCACTTTTATTTCCGTGACTATGACTGATCAAAACTCATTTTCTCCTGCTCTCTAGTCTCTCTGCAGCAAACATATGGGGAACAATATGTCTTGAATATCAAATTGCAATAAATATAGAATCCTGCATGATAAATCATGATACAGTGGCAAGAAGAAGTATGTGAACCCTTTGTAATTACCTGGATTTCTGCATAAATTGGACATAAAATTGTATCTGATCTTCATCTAAGTCACAACAATAGACAAACATAGTGTGCTTAACCTAATAACACACAAATGATTGTATTTTTCTTGTCTATATTGAATACATAATTAAAAAATTCACAGTGTAGGTTGGAAAAAGTATGTGAACCCCTAGGATAATGACTTCTCCAAAAGCTAATTGGAGTCAGGGGTCAGCTAACCTGTAGTCCAATCAATGAGACAAGATTGGAGATGTTGGTTAGAGATGCCCTGCCCTATAAAAAACACTCGCAAAATTTGAGTTTGCTATAAGAAGCATTGCCTGATGTGAATCATGTCTTGAACAAAAGAGATGTCTGAAGACCTAAGATTAAGAATTGTTGACATGCATAAATCTGGAAAGGGTTACAAAAGTATCTCTTAAAGCCTTGATGTTTATCAGTCCACGGTAAGACAAATTGTCTTTAAATGGAGAAAGTTCAGTACTGTTGCTACTCTCCCTAGGAGTGGCCGTCCTGCAAAGATGACTGCAAGAGCACAGTGCAAAATGCTCAATGACGTTAAGAATAATCCTTGAGTGTCAACTAAAGACTTACAGAAATCTCTGGAACATGCTAACATCTCTGTTGACGAGTCTACGATACGTAAAACACTAAACAAGAATGGTGTTCATGGGAGGACACCACAGAAGAAGCCACTGCTGTCCAAAAAAAAACATTGCTGTATGTCTGAAGTTCGCAAAAGAGCACCTGGATGTTCCACAGCGCTACTGGCAAAATGTTCTGTGGACAGATGAAACTACAGTTGAGTTGTTTGGAAGGAAGGAACACACAACACAATGTGTGGAGAGAAAAAAGGCCCAGCACACCAACATCAAAACCTCATCCCAACTGTAAAGTATGGTGGAGGGAAGGAGCATCATGGTTTGGGGCTGCTTTGCTGCCTCAGGGCCTGGACAGCTTGCTATCATTGACGGAAAAATGAATTCCCAAGTTTGTCAAGCCATTTTGCAGGACAATGTAAGGCTATCTGTCTGCCAATTGAAGCCCAACAGAAGTTGGATAATGCAACGGGACAACGACCCAAAACACAGAAGTAAATCAACAAAAGAACGGCTTCAACAGAAGAAAATACTCCTTCTGGAGTGGCCCAGTCAGAGTCCTGTCCTCGACCCGATTGAGATGCTGTGGCATGACCTCAAGAGAGCGGTTCACACCAGACATCCCGAGAATATTGCTGAACCTGAACCTACAGCCTGATAGCTGTTTATGTCTGGACCTACAGCCTCTGCCTGATAGCTGTTTATGTCTGGACCTACAGCCTCTGTCTGATAGCTGTTTATGTCTGGACCTACAGCCTGATAGCTGTTTATGTCTGGACCTACAGCCTGATAGCTGTTTATGTCTGGACCTACAGCCTCTGCCTGATAGCTGTTTATGTCTGGACCTACAGCCTGATAGCTGTTTATGTCTGGACCTACAGCCTGATAGCTGTTTATGTCTGGACCTACAGCCCCTGCCTGATAGCTGTTTATGTCTGGACCTACAGCCTGATAGCTGTTTATGTCTAGACCTACAGCCTGATAGCTGTTTATGTCTGGACCTACAGCCTGATAGCTGTTTATGTCTGGACCTAGAGCCTGATAGCTGTTTATGTCTGGACCTACAGGCCCTGTCTGATAGCTGTTTATGTCTGGACCTACAGCCTGATAGCTGTTTATGTCTGGACCTACAGCCTGATAGCTGTTTATGTCTGGACCTACAGCCCCTGTCTGATAGCTGTTTATGTCTGGACCTACAGCCTGATAGCTTTTTGTGTCTGGACCTACAGCCTCTGTCTGATAGCTGTTTATGTCTGGACCTACAGCCCCTGTCTGATAGCTGTTTATGTCTGGACCTACAGCCTGATAGCTGTTTATGTCTGGACCTACAGCCTGATAGCTGTTTATGTCTGGACCTACAGCCTCTGTCTGATAGCTGTTTATGTCTGGACCTACAGCCCCTGTCTGATAGCTGTTTATGTCTGGACCTACAGCCTGATAGCTGTTTATGTCTGGACCTATAGCCTGATAGCTTTTTGTGTCTGGACCTACAGCCTCTGCCTGATAGCTGTTTATGTCTGGACCTACAGCCTGATAGCTGTTTATGTCTGGACCTACAGCCTGATAGCTGTTTATGTCTGGACCTACAGCCTCTGCCTGATAGCTGAACCTACAGCCCCTGCCTGATAGCTGAACCTACAGCCCCTGCCTGATAGCTGGACCTACAGCCCCTACACACACACACGATCTCATCAACTCACTGCTCTGCAACCAGACTGCAGACAAACAAACAAACACAGACACACAGACACAGACACACACACACATATACCCATCTACCAGTGGAGGTAAAAGACTTGCTGTGGTCCCATTTTGCACCCAGCTCCTTGTCTCACGATCGTCTCAACAACAAAAAAAGCAGCTGCAGGTTTCTCTTTGATTTCTTTCTCTGGTATTTTCTTTTGATAGATGGAAGAAGAAGGAGAAGAAGAAAGAAAACCCCTTCTGCCGCACCACCTTTCCTCTTCTAGTGGGCTGAGAGGAGACGTGGCGTTTAATGTTAGAGGACTGGTGTGAGAACTGACGGCAAACAGACAGACAGACGGGTCCTCTGCTTCTATCTGTTGTTGTGGTGGTCCAGGTGTTACATACTTACATATCAGACCTGTCGTAGATAGACCAGACACTGATACACAAACACCTGTGGGCCTTGCATGAATTCCAGACTGCCAGTCTAGAGTCTACAATAGGCGCCTACACTTCACAGGTGATTGTGGTCAGCATCCAGCATGTGGCACGGCGGCTGTGAGAAGAGACTCCAGCACCATCTTGAATGCAGCTGTGGTCAAAGCTGAAGTACATCTAGGTGAATGTTGTTATTTCTATCGTATACCAAGTTTGTTTTTGTAAGATGAAAGCCTGTTGGATATCAGGTGAGTTGCCACTGTCAACTCTTCATTTGTTGTTGAAGACAATACATCAAGTTTATTTTATATAGCCCTTCGTACATCAGCTAATATCTCGAAGTGCTGTACAGAAACCCAGCCTAAAACCCCCAAACAGCAAGCAATGCAGGTGTAGAAGCACCTGTTGTACATCAACTTATTCACTTTGGTAGATGCAGTCTCATTTAAACAGATAAATTGAACCATTCTTTAACTTGACAGTTATGCGTGATGGACAATGTAATACACATTTTAAAGTGTACTTTAAAGTGTACAACGCTTCCCAAACCAGGCCTTTGTAGTTCAGAGTTGTGGGGATTGTAGTTTGTTCCACAGTTGCGTGACGCACCCGGAAGTAACGTGTTAATGAAGAGAGGTCACTTTGATTCAGTTTTGTAATGTTTTGATTCAGCAACACTGCTGATAATTATGGAAGCAACCAAAGCAGGTATTGTAATGGACAATATGTTGAGTATCATTTTCCTATGTCGCTCTTACGGCATTGGTATAGTTGTAAAGCATCTATAGAAAAGTGTGTGGTCATACGCACATCTTTAAAAACATAACGTTAGGTTCTGAGCTAACGAAGTCTAGTGAAGAACAAGAAGGCCTGCGCCCCGTTAAAGCTCCCAATTCACCGTTTTACTGACAACGTTTCGGTCCGACACGGATCTTCGTCGAATCGAAACGTTGTCAGTAATTGGGAGCTTCAACAGTGTGCGGGGCCTTCTTGTTCTTTACTAGTTATAAAGCATGCTAGCACTAGCAGTTAGACGTCGCTAGCCAGGGCTAGCTAAGCTGGCTTCAGTAGAATCAGCATGCCATTCAATTGGCTAGCTAACTATCACAGTAAGCAAGTGTCGTAGCCGATTAAACTTCATCTTTAAACTGAGTTTATTCATATACAAGTGACGTAGCTGTCATTTGGATATTTAGCGAGCTAGCTACCTCGACTTATTTTAGATTGTTTTCTGACATACTAGCTAATTTATCTATCATACTTCTAATCTTCGACGTTCATTGTTTGCGTGCTCAGAAACAACTGGGTTAGCTAGATGTTGTTAGCTCTATAGTTACCCAGCGTCTACTGTGTCTGTTTAGCTAGCTAGCTAGTTTGATGGATATGCTAAGCGCTAATATATAAGCCCTAATACAGCAGGATAACTATGACTGATGTGTGTGTGTGTTGTGTTCCAGAGGAGCCTTTCCTGAGGCATGTGGAGACGGATGTACTCATCCCCAAGATGATGAGGGAGAAAGCCAAGGAGCTCTGTGCTGAAAAGGTTACAGGTGAATATCTGAGATTAATAAAAACTTGTGTTAGCTAACCTGAACAAATGCTTAGGCTTTAGGTCAGCGGGCTGACAGCCTTGTGGCACCCAGGATATATGGGCTGGAACCCAAGATGGTCACAGAGATACAGTTGAAGTCAGAGGTTTGCATACACCTTAGACAAATGCATTTAAACTCAGTTTTTCACAATTCCTGACATTTAATCCTAGTAAAAATTCCCTGTTTTAGGCCAGTTAGGATCACCACTTTATTTTAAGAATGTGACATGTCAGAATAATAGTAGTGATTTATTTCAGCTTTTATTTCTTTCATCACATTCACAGTGGGTCAGATGTTTACATACACTCAATTAGTATTTGGTAGCATTGCCTTTTAAATTGTTTAACTTGGGTCAAACGTTTCGGGTAGCCTTCCACAAGCTTCCCACAATAAGTTGGGTGAATTTTGGCCCATTCCTCCTGACAGAGCTGGTGTAACGGAGTCAGGTTTGTAGGCCTCCTTGCTCGCACACGCTTTTTCAGTTCTGCCCACACATTTTCTATAGGATTGAGGTCAGGGCTTTGTGATGGACACTCCAATACCTTGACTTTGTTGCCCTTAAGCCATCTTGCCACAACTTTGGAAGTATGCTTGGGGTCATTGTCCATTGGAAGACCCATTTTTGACCAAGCTTTAACTTCCTGACTGATGTCTTGAGATGTTGCTTCAATATATCCACATAATTTTCCTACCTCATGATGCCATCTATTTTGTGAAGTGCACCAGTCCCTCCTGCAGCAAAGCACCCCCACAACATGATGCTGCCACCCCCGTGCTTCACGGTTGGGATGGTGTTCTTTGGCTTGCAAGCCTCCCCCTTTTTCCTCCAAACATAACGATGGTCATTATGGCCAAACAGTTCTATTTTTGTTTCATCAGACCAGAGGACATTTCTCCAAAAAGTACGATCTTTGTCCCCATGTGCAGTTGCAACCCGTAGTGTGGCTTTTTTTATGGCTGTTTTGGAGCAGTGGCTTCTTCCTTGCTGAGCGGCCTTTCAGTTTATGTCGATATGGGAATCGTTTTACAGTGGCTATAGATACTTTTGTACCTGTTTCCTTCAGCATCTTCACAAGGTCCTTTGCTGTTGTTCTGGGATTGATTTCCACTTTTTGCTCCAAAGTACGTTATTCTCTAGGAGACAGAACGCGTCTCCTTCCTAAGCGGTATGACGGCTGCGTGGTCCCATGGTGTTTATACTTGCGTACTATTGTCTGTACAGATGAACGTGGTACCTTCAGGCGTTTGGAAATTGCTCCCAAGGATGAACCAGACTTGTGGAGGTCTACAATTTTTTTTCTGAGGTCTTGACTGATTTCTTTAGATTTTCCCATGATGTCAAGCAAAGAGGCACAGAGTTTGAAGGTAGGCCTTGAAATACATCCACAGGTACACCTCCAATTGACTCAAATGATGTCAATTAGCCTATCAGAAGCTTTTAAAGCCATAACATAATTTTCTGGAATTTTCCAAGCTGTTTAAAGGCACAGTCAACTTAGTGTATGTAAACTGCTGACCCACTGGAATTGTGATACAGTGAATTATAAGTGAAATAATCTGTCTGTGAACAATTGTTGGAAAAATGACTTGTGTCATGCACAAAGTAGATGTCCTAACCGACTTGCCAAAACTGAAGTTTGTTAACAAGAAATTTGTGGAGCGGTTGAAAAACGAGTTTTAATGACTCCAACCTAAGTGTATGTAAACTTCCGGCTTCAACTGTATATCCAAAGTTCACCTCCGCTGTTCACACACATTGTCGGGTTGCTGAGGGGTCTATGCACCTTCCCAGTTACAATCTCAAGCAAAGGCCCTATTAAAGCCCTGAGCCATGACAGGGTATTAATGGATACCTCGCCCGTTGCGTATCTCTGTGTTTCTCTGTTGCGTTGATCTGGCTGTCACGCCCTGTCTGAAAACCAGTCAGAAGTAGATGACCCGATGAAGGGGAAAAAGACCGTCAAGGCATTTTCTATCTCGATCAAACCTGATCTGGTGGTTAAATATGAATATCCCTCTTGATACAATTAACTTCCTCTTTTCTGTCCCCAACGCCCTTTTTTTTTTATTGCAGTGTTTATGCTAACTTTATTATAAGGAGTGTAGACATCTGATTGTGTTATAGCTCAACGTGTAGGCCTAACAGAAACTTGGCAAAATGTTCTCTATTTTACAGGAAGATACTTGTAACAGACTACAGTTAAATGTTGAATGGTAACATCTCTAAATTCACTTTATGTTGCTGCCATCAGCGTTTTTATTTATTTTTGAAATCTTACGGAGTCTCCGGCCGCTGCTGTAATGTTGTTGCAGGGCAGTTCCACGGCAACGGAATGACACTCACATTTTTCACTTTAAAATGTGTGTCAAACAAAAAAAAACAATGATTGTAAAGTTAAACAAACCATACAACTTGATGCATAAAGACTACTTTTAACAATTTACACCAATTTTATTTTTATTTTTACACATTTTCTTGAAGAACAGTCCAGATGCACCATTTTGGCACGGCACCAGCCGCACAAACCATCATTCTGTTTCCAAAATGTACATCTGCACTGTTCAAGTAAATGTGTTTTTTCTGTAAAATGTTCCTGGAAAAATTGTTAAAAGTAATTGTGCATAGAGTTGTATTGTTTTAAGTTAGCAGTCATTGTTTTTTGTTGTTGTTGTCTGGCGTCCATTTTCAAGTGAAAACGTCTCTGCATCATTCTGTCACGATGGGATTGCCCAACAGCAACTCGTGGTGTTGCATAGGTGCTTCGGGTTGTGGTTAGGCCTAAAGCCTGTCCTCTTTATCCTCTGAGGCTGCACGCCCGCTGCTGCTGCTCGCCCAGAGAGACACAGCCCTCGAGGTGACAGGGCTGTGGAAATCCCCTTCTGGTCTCGTCTCTGCCCCCTCCTTTTCACACCTCCAGCCCTAGCTGCTGTATTGCCTGCATACTACTCTATTTGTATTACTGCTGTTTGCAGGGTGCTGTTTGCTCTGGCTCTGTCCTGGCTCTGACCTGTGTGTTTGTGCATTAGTGTATGTTATGTAATGTTGTTTAGTTAAATGAAGTTCCATAAAACATCTGTCAGAGACGGTGCGTTTTCTTGGTGTTTTACTCTGATCAGAGACGGTGTGTTTTCTTGGTGTTTACTCTGATCAGAGACGGTGTGTTTTCTTGGTGTTTTACTCTGATCAGAGACGGTGTGTTTTCTTGGTGTTTTACTCTGATCAGAGACGGTGTGTTTTCTTGGTGTTTACTCTGATCAGAGACGGTGTGTTTACTCTGATCAGAGACGGTGTGTTTTCTTGGTGTTTACTCTGATCAGAGACGGTGTGTTTACTCTGATCAGAGACGATGCGTTTTCTTGGTGTTTACTCTGATCAGAGACGGTGTGTTTACTCTGATCAGAGACGGTGTGTTTACTCTGATCAGAGACGGTGTGTTTTCTTGGTGTTTACTCTGATCAGAGACGGTGTGTTTACTCTGATCAGAGACGGTGTGTTTACTCTGATCAGAGACGGTGTGTTTTCTTGGTGTTTACTCTGATCAGAGACGGTGTGTTTACTCTGATCAGAGACGGTGTGTTTACTCTGATCAGAGACGGTGTGTTTTCTTGGTGTTTTACTCTGATCAGAGACGGTGTGTTTTCTTGGTGTTTTACTCTGATCAGAGACGGTGTGTTTTCTCGGTGTTTACTCTGATCAGAGACGGTGTGTTTACTCTGATCAGAGACGGTGTGTTTTCTTGGTGTTTACTCTGATCAGAGACGGTGTGTTTACTCTGATCAGAGACGATGCGTTTTCTTGGTGTTTACTCTGATCAGAGACGGTGTGTTTACTCTGATCAGAGACGGTGTGTTTACTCTGATCAGAGACGGTGTGTTTTCTTGGTGTTTACTCTGATCAGAGACGGTGTGTTTACTCTGATCAGAGACGGTGTGTTTACTCTGATCAGAGACGGTGTGTTTTCTTGGTGTTTATTCTGATCAGAGACGGTGTGTTTACTCTGATCAGAGACGGTGTGTTTTCTTGGTGTTTTACTCTGATCAGAGACGGTGTGTTTTCTTGGTGTTTTACTCTGATCAGAGACGGTGTGTTTTCTCGGTGTTTACTCTGATCAGAGACGGTGTGTTTACTCTGATCAGAGACGGTGTGTTTTCTTGGTGTTTACTCTGATCAGAGACGGTGCGTTTTCTTGGTTTTTACTCTGATCAGAGACGGTGTGTTTTCTTGGTGTTTACTCTGATCAGAGACGGTGTGTTTTCTTGGTTTTTACTCTGATCAGAGACGGTGTGTTTTCTTGGTGTTTTACTCTGATCAGAGACGGTGTGTTTTCTTGGTGTTTACTCTGATCAGAGACGGTGTGTTTTCTTGGTGTTTTACTCTGATCAGAGACGGTGTGTTTTCTTGGTGTTTACTCTGATCAGAGACGGTGTGTTTTCTTGGTGTTTTACTCTGATCAGAGACGGTGTGTTTTCTTGGTGTTTTACTCTGATCAGAGACGGTGCGTTTTCTTGGTGTTTACTCTGATCAGAGACGGTGTGTTTACTCTGATCAGAGACGGTGTGTTTACCCTGATCAGAGACGGTGTGTTTTCTTGGTTTTTACTCTGATCAGAGACGGTGTGTTTTCTTGGTTTTTACTCTGATCAGAGACGGTGTGTTTTCTTGGTGTTTTACTCTGATCAGAGACGGTGTGTTTTCTTGGTGTTTTACTCTGATCAGAGACGGTGTGTTTTCTTGGTTTTTACTCTGATCAGAGACGGTGTGTTTTCTTGGTGTTTTACTCTGATCAGAGACGGTGTGTTTTCTTGGTGTTTTACTCTGATCAGAGACGGTGCGTTTTCTTGGTGTTTACTCTGATCAGAGACGGTGTGTTTACTCTGATCAGAGATGGTGTGTTTACCCTGATCAGAGACGGTGTGTTTTCTTGGTGTTTACTTTGATCAGAGACGGTGTGTTTTCTTGGTTTTTACTCTGATCAGAGACGGTGTGTTTTCTTGGTGTTTACTCTGATCAGAGACGGTGTGTTTTCTTGGTGTTTACTCTGATCAGAGACGGTGTGTTTTCTTGGTGTTTACTCTGATCAGAGACGGTGTGTTTTCTTGGTGTTTACTCTGATCAGAGACGGTGTGTTTACTCTGATCTGACGAAGACCCGTAGTGCAGAAGCTTCTTTCTCCACTAGTCTACCAGAATGACATCACCTCTCCAAACCCATGCCCTGCCCTTTTCTAAGACACGTGTCCTTACTACGGCACTGATTGGATCAGCTACTTCAGAACAGTCACATGTGTCCTTACTACGGGACCTGATTGGATCAGCTACTTCAGAACAGTCACATGTGTCCTTACTACGGCACTGATTGGATCAGCTACTTCAGAACAGTCACATGTGTCCTTACTACGGCACTGATTGGATCAGCTACTTCAGAACAGTCACATGTGTCCTTACTACGGGGCCTGATTGGATCAGCTACTTCAGAACAGTCACGTGTCCTTACTACGGCACTGATTGGATCAGCTACTTCAGAACAGTCACATGTGTCCTTACTACGGCACTGATTGGATCAGCGACTTCAGAACAGTCACATGTATCCTTACTATGGCACTGATTGGATCAGCTACTTCAGAACAGTCACACGTGTCCTTACTACGGCACTGATTGGATCAGCTACTTCAGAACAGTCAGCTCACCGTATCTCATCATCACATAGATGATTATGTAGAGTTGATTGATGTCAGTTTTGTCTGGGGACTCAGATTAGGAGATTATAATTTTAGTGGGGGGGGGGGGTGTTGTGATAATCCCTCACTAGTCCATACCTCCTCATGAAGGCCCCTTCCTCTCACTACCACGTAGTCTCTAGTGGAGATCACTGGATAATGGGCCGCGTGGCACCCTATTCCCTAATGGGTCCTGGGTAAAAGTAGTGCACTATGTAGGGAATAGGGTGCCATTGGGTCATGGTCTAAAGTAGTGCACTATGTAGGGAATAGGGTGCCATTGGGTCCTGGTCTAAAGTAGTGCACTATATAGGGAATAGGGTGTCAGTTGGGAGGCTGCCTCTGAGATCACTGTCACTGTGTTGGTTGACTACTGATGTGTGATGGGATACCAGAGGCAGTGTCAGACCCCCAGTACAGTCCTCTGAGATCACTGTGTTGGGTGATGGGATACCAGAGACAGTGTCAGGCCCCCAGTACAGTCCTCTGAGGTCACTGTGTTGGGTGATGGGATACCAGAGACAGTGTCAGGCCCCCAGTACAGTCCTCTGAGGTCACTGTGTTGGGTGATGGGATACCAGAGACAGTGTCAGGCCCCCAGTACAGTCCTCTGAGGTCACTGTGTTGGGTGATGGGATACCAGAGGCAGTGTCAGGCCCCCAGTACAGTCCTCTGAGGTCACTGTGTTGGGTAACTACTGATGTGTGATGGGATACCAGAGGCAGTGTCAGACCCCCAGTACAGTCCTCTGAGGTCACTGTGTTGGGTAACTACTGATGTGTGATGGGATACCAGAGGCAGTGTCAGACCCCCAGTACAGTCCTCTGAGATCACTGTGTTGGGTGATGGGATACCAGAGGCAGTGTCAGGCCCCCAGTACAGTCCTCTGAGATCACTGTGATGGGTGACTACTGATGTGTGATGGGATACCAGAGGCAGTGTCAGACCCCCAGTACAGTCCTCTGAGATCACTGTGATGGGTGATGGGATACCAGAGGCAGTGTCAGGCCCCCAGTACAGTCCTCTGAGATCACTGTGTTGGGTGAGTACTGATGTGTGATGGGATACCAGAGACAGTGTCAGGCCCCCAGTACAGTCCTCTGAGGTCACTGTGTTGGGTGATGGGAGACCAGAGACAGTGTCAGGCCCCCAGTACAGTCCTCTGAGGTCACTGTGTTGGGTGAGTACTGATGGGTGATGGGATACCAGAGGCAGTGTCAGGCCCCCAGTACAGTCCTCTGAGATCACTGTGTTGGGTAACTACTGATGTGTGATGGGATACCAGAGGCAGTGTCAGACCCCCAGTACAGTCCTCTGAGATCACTGTGTTGGGTGATGGGATACCAGAGACAGTGTCAGGCCCCCAGTACAGTCCTCTGAGATCACTGTGATGGGTGATGGGATACCAGAGGCAGTGTCAGACCCCCAGTACAGTCCTCTGAGGTCACTGTGTTGGGTGAGTACTGATGTGTGATGGGATACCAGAGGCAGTGTCAGGCCCCCAGTACAGTCCTCTGAGATCACTGTGTTGGGTGATGGGATACCAGAGACAGTGTCAGACCCCCAGTACAGTCCTCTGAGGTCACTGTGTTGGGTGAGTACTGATGTGTGATGGGATACCAGAGGCAGTGTCAGGCCCCCAGTACAGTCCTCTGAGATCACTGTGTTGGGTAACTACTGATGTGTGATGGGATACCAGAGGCAGTGTCAGACCCCCAGTACAGTCCTCTGAGATCACTGTGTTGGGTGATGGGATACCAGAGACAGTGTCAGGCCCCCAGTACAGTCCTCTGAGATCACTGTGTTGGGTGATGGGATACCAGAGACAGTGTCAGGCCCCCAGTACAGTCCTCTGAGATCACTGTGTTGGGTGATGGGATACCAGAGGCGGTGTCAGGCCCCCAGTACAGTCCTCTGAGGTCACTGTTGGGTGATGGGATACCAGAGACGGTGTCAGGCCCCCAGTACAGTCCTCTGAGGTCACTGTTGGGTGATGGGATACCAGAGACAGTGTCAGGCCCCCAGTACAGTCCTCTGAGATCACTGTGTTGGGTGATGGGATACCAGAGACAGTGTCAGGCCCCCCAGTACAGTCCTCTGAGATCACTGTGTTGGGTGATGGGATACCAGAGGCGGTGTCAGGCCCCCAGTACAGTCCTCTGAGGTCACTGTTGGGTGATGGGATACCAGAGACAGTGTCAGACCCCCAGTACAGTCCTCTGAGGTCACTGTGTTGGGTAACTACTGATGTGTGATGGGATACCAGAGGCGGTGTCAGGCCCCCAGTACAGTCCTCTGAGGTCACTGTTGGGTGATGGGATACCAGAGACAGTGTCAGGCCCCCAGTACAGTCCTCTGTATTTCTGTTCTGCTGATTTACATTAGTCACACTGTTCTGCCTCGTCAAATTGCTTCTGCAGGTTTTTCTGCATTCTGATGAAAGCACTTCGTCGTCGTGGTGATAATCACGCTGATCATAACAGGGAGATTATTAGGATGAGTTTTCATCCCAAACGCTGCCCTATTCTCTATACAGTGTACTGCTGTTGAGCAGGGCCCTGGTCAACAACAAAAAGTAGTGCACTTCGTAGGGGTTAGGATACATTGTCATTTTGGGATGCATTCCATTGTTGTTTATGAGACGCTGGAGACGGGGGACGGGGACGAGGACGGGGGGGGGGGGGAGAGAGGCTAATTAAAGTCAGCCAAAGACCTGGCTAACAGCGTGAAGAGACGAGGCCAGGATCCTTCTGCACCTCTTTAGCACCACCAACACAATGGCACCTTTTCATCCACAACACCTTGATACCAGTTAAAGGATTGACAGGAAAAATATATATATTTATCTCTGTAGTCTAATGGCCAACTCCCTCTTTGTATGATTCACCTTGCACTCAGATGTTTGGTCAGGGTCTCAACTGCTTGGACAAACATCATGTCTTTTTTATGAAATGGTTAGAAAAGGAGAATCCTTGTTAAGTCGACCATCTCAGCCCTAAATGTGTCTTCTACGGTCTAACTAAAAGAGACACACAGAGTTCTGTATGTTATTCAGAGTTACTATAGACCTCGTTGGTTTACAGAGTTACTATAGACCTCGTTGGTTTACAGAGTTACTATAGACCTCGTTGGTTTACAGAGTTACTATAGACCTCGTTGGTTTACAGAGTTACTATAGACCTCGTTGGTTTACAGAGTTACTATAGACCTCGTTGGTTTACAGAGTTACTATAGACCTCGTTGGTTTACAGAGTTACTATAGACCTCGTTGGTTTACAGAGTTACTATAGACCTCGTTGGTTTACAGAGTTACTATAGACCTCGTTGGTTTACAGACTAACTATAGACCTCGTTGGTTTACAGACTAACTATAGACCTCGTTGGTTTACAGAGTTACTATAGACCTCGTTGGTTTACAGAGTTACTATAGACCTCGTTGGTTTACAGAGTTCTGTATGTTATTCAGAGTTACTATAGACCTCGTTGGTTTACAGAGTTACTATAGACCTCGTTGGTTTACAGAGTTACTATAGACCTCGTTGGTTTACAGAGTTACTATAGACCTCGTTGGTTTACAGAGTTACTATAGACCTCGTTGGTTTACAGAGTTACTATAGACCTCGTTGGTTTACAGAGTTACTATAGACCTCGTTGGTTTACAGAGTTACTATAGACCTCGTTGGTTTACAGAGTTACTATAGACCTCGTTGGTTTACAGACTAACTATAGACCTCGTTGGTTTACAGACTAACTATAGACCTCGTTGGTTTACAGAGTTACTATAGACCTCGTTGGTTTACAGAGTTACTATAGACCTCGTTGGTTTACAGAGTTCTGTATGTTATTCAGAGTTACTATAGACCTCGTTGGTTTACAGAGTTACTATAGACCTCGTTGGTTTACAGAGTTACTATAGACCTCGTTGGTTTACAGAGTTACTATAGACCTCGTTGGTTTACAGAGTTACTATAGACCTCGTTGGTTTACAGAGTTACTATAGACCTCGTTGGTTTACAGAGTTCTGTATGTTATTTAGAGTAACTATAGACCTCGTTGGTTTACAGAGTTACTATAGACCTCGTTGGTTTACAGAGTTACTATAGACCTCGTTGGTTTACAGACTAACTATAGACCTCGTTGGTTTACAGAGTTCTGTATATTATTTAGAGTTACTATAGACCTCGTTGGTTTACAGAGTTACTATAGACCTCGTTGGTTTACAGAGTTCTGTATGTTATTTAGAGTAACTATAGACCTCGTTGGTTTACAGAGTTACTATAGACCTCGTTGGATTACAGAGTTACTATAGACCTCGTTGGTTTACAGAGTAACTGTAGACCTCGTTGGTTTACAGAGTTACTATAGACCTCGTTGGTTTACAGAGTTACTATAGACCTCGTTGGTTTACAGAGTTACTATAGACCTCGTTGGTTTACAGAGTTACTATAGACCTCGTTGGTTTACAGAGTTACTATAGACCTCGTTGGTTTACAGAGTAACTGTAGGCCTTGTTGGTTTACAGAGTAACTGTAGGCCTCGTTGGTTTACAGAGTTACTATAGACCTCGTTGGTTTACAGAGTTACTATAGACCTCGTTGGTTTACAGAGTAACTGTAGACCTCGTTGGTTTACAGAGTTCTGTATGTTATTCAGAGTAACTATAGACCTCGTTGGTTTACAGAGTAACTATAGACCTCGTTGGTTTACAGAGTTACTATAGACCTCGTTGGTTTACAGAGTTCTGTATGTTATTCAGACTACCTATAGATCATTAGTGTTGAGCAATTAACGTCCATTTCCTATTTCTTCCGGTTATTAAACAACTACTTGACCGATGTCGTTTCAATTACTTGAATTCCATTTAGTTCGTTTTTTTTGGGGAGCCCAAATCATTCATGAGAGAAATCAGAGAAATCAAGTCAATAACGATGTGGGGAAGCGCTGGGTTGAAGGGAGTTGTAGTTTCCATAAGTAAATATTCAACCTAGTTCAGCGCAGAAACGTGATAATGAACTACACTGAACAAAACATATAAGCGCAACATGTAAATTTTGTGCAAAAATTGGTTTACATCCCTGCCAGGGAGCATTTCTCCTTTGCCAAGATAATCCGTCCACCTAACAGATGTGGCATATTGTGCTGGGGACAATAAAAGGCCACTCAAAAATGTGCAGTTTTGTCAAACAACACAATGCCATGTTGAGGGAGCACGCAATTGGCATGCTGACTGCAGGAATGTCCACCAGAGCTGTTGCCAGAGGCTTGAATGTTAATTTCTCTACCATAAGCCACCTCCAATGTCGTTTTAGACATTTTGGCAGTTACGTCCAACCGGACTAAAAATCACAGACCAGGTGTAACCACTCCATCCCAGGGATCGTCTGAGACCAGCCACCGGGACAGCTGATGAAACTCAGGAGTATTTCTGTCTGTCATAAAGCTCTTTTTGGGGGGGGGGGGGGGACTCATTCTGATTGGCTGGTTTCCTTATATGAACTGTAACTTGGTTAAAATCTTTAAATTGTTGCGTTTTATATTTTTTGCTCAGTGTATAATGACCATAAACCATTGCACCATTTTTTTATGACACAGAGACGGATCAAAGAGGTGAAGCGAGACGTTTCACTCTTCACTAAAATCTGTCCAAAATTAATCCCAATGCGTTAAAATGATCTTATTTTTGGACCTAAGCTTGTCGCCCGCCTTTGGGACAAACACTCCCATTTTGTTAGGGCAGCGATATGAGTATTACGCCTGCTACGTTAAATACACACAGACCGCATAGACCACATGGGGCGGCAGGGTAGCCTAGTGGTTAGAGCGTTGGACTAGTAACCGAAAGGTCGCAAGATTGAATCCCCAAGCTGACACGGTACAAATCTGTCGTTCTGCCACTGAACAAGGCAGTTAACAGTTAACTAGGCCGTCATTGAAAATAAGAATTAGTTCTTAACTGACTTGCCTAGTTAAATAAAGGTTAAATAAAGGTTAAATAAAATGACAGAGGACTGTACACAACTAGGAGAGGGAGTAGAGACAGTTAGTGCTTTATCTTCTGTTGAAGAACTAGTCAAAAAAAAATTACATTTACATTTTAGTCATTTAGCAGACGCTCTTATCCAGAGCGACTTACAGTAGAGTGCATACATTTTATTACATACATTTTTATTACATTTTACATACTGAGACAAGGATATCCCTACCGGCCAAACCCTCCCTAACCCGGACGACGCTATGCCAATTGTGCGTCGCCCCACGGACCTCCCGGTTGCGGCCGGCTGCGACAGAGCCTGGGCGCGAACCCAGAGACTCTGGTGGCGCAGCTAGCACTGCGATGCAGGGCCCTAGACCACTGCGCCACCCGGGAGGTTGGCGCAAATGATTTGAGCAGACCGCTCTGCAGTGTACTTAGGCACGCTAGCTAAATAGGATGACTTAGGCCTCTCCTCTGTATGAATAGAAAGCCCTATTGACTCAGTATGGGGAGCACTGGGCGCTAGATGGCCTGGCTGGCTGCTTCTGCCTGAGCAGAGATCAGATAACCAACCTCATAAAGCACTATTCTACATGTAATGGCCTCTCCTCTGTATGAATAGAAAGCCCTATTGACTCAGTATGGGGAGCACTGGGCGCTAGATGGCCTGGCTGGCTGCTTCTGCCTGAGCAGAGATCAGATAACCAACCTCATAAAGCACTATTCTACATGTATGGCCTCTCCTCTGTATGAATAGAAAGCCCTATTGACTCAGCACTATTCTACATGTAATGGCCTCTCCTCTGTATGAATTGAAAGCCCTATTGACTCAGCACTATTCTACATGCATGGCCTCTCCTCTGTATGAATAGAAAGCCCTATTGACTCAGCACTATTCTACATGTAATGGCCTCTCCTCTGTATGAATTGAAAGCCCTATTGACTCAGCACTATTCTACATGCATGGCCTCTCCTCTGTATGAATAGAAAGCCCTATTGACTCAGCACTATTCTACATGTAATGGCCTCTCCTCTGTATGAATTGAAAGCCCTATTGACTCAGCACTATTCTACATGCATGGCCTCTCCTCTGTATGAATTGAAAGCCCTATTGACTCAGCACTATTCTACATGCATGGCCTCTCCTCTGTATGAATAGAAAGCCCTATTGACTCAGCACTATTCTACATGTAATGGCCTCTCCTCTGTATGAATTGAAAGCCCTATTGACTCAGCACTATTCTACATGCATGGCCTCTCCTCTGTATGAATTGAAAGCCCTATTGACTCAGCACTATTCTACATGCATGGCCTCTCCTCTGTATGAATTGAAAGCCCTATTGACTCAGCACTATTCTACATGTAATGGCCTCTCCTCTGTATGAACAGAAAGCCCTATTGACTCAGCACTATTCTACATGTAATGGCCTCTCCTCTGTATGAATAGTTTAGATTGCTTTTCCATTCATATTAATAGCCAGATGGGCCTGGTCTGTGTGAAGGACATCGTTATAATGGACCATACCAGCCAGATGGTTACACTGGTGCCAATGTGGACAGAAACACCAACCACAAGTATGAATACATATGATGGAGTCTCTCTTTTTAACTTCAGCCTGGCGGTAGAGGAAGCATTGGTGCTGTGGTAAGATAAGAGGCCTGTCAGTACTCACTACGGTAGTATCTACGTTCACCAGGCTTGTCACCGTGTGGCAGAGATGCCTAGCAGAGACAGTATGGTTGGCTTTCCCCTCTCTCTCCTCTCAGCCTGTGGCTACACTCAGATTGGCGAGAGAGGGGGACAGATTTGAAAGAGACATGACTTGTTTAGACTGGGGCTCTTATCCTGGCTGCCTTTAAAAAAAAGTCCCTGTCAGTGGTGATGTACTGGTTAAATCTGTCTCCTTCCATTTATCTGGTTTCAGCGTTCAACCACTGCTGTAGAGAGACTGGCTTTCTGATGGTGTTAATGTACTGGTTAAATCTGTCTCCTTCCATCTATCTGGTTTCAGCGTTCAACCACTGCTGTAGAGAGACTGGCTTTCTGATGGTGTTAATGTACTGGTTAAATCTGTCTCCCATCTATCTGGTTTCAGCGTTCAACCACTGCTGTAAAGAGACTGGCTTCCTGATGGTGTTCAAGTGTCGTGATGAGAACGCTGCCCTGAAGGAGTGTCTCACCGTACAGTGAGTCAACTAACTCACACCTCATGTCATCAATAAGGCTTCATAAAACATCTCTTTTATTTACAGTTTAAAACACATAGATTTATTTCATGTTTTATAACCATTTAACAAATTATATATTTTATATATTTTTTTCTGGTATATTCTTCATACTAGTTCTGACTCAGTGTTCTAATGATAACTGTTCTTCATACTGACTCAGTGCTCTAATGATAACTGTTCTTCATACTAGTTCTGACTCAGTGCTCTAATGATAACTGTTCTTCATACTGACTTAGTGTTCTAATGATAACTGTTCTTCATACTGACTCAGTGCTCTAATGATAACTGTTCTTCATACTGACTCAGTGTTCTAATGATAACTGTTCTTCATACTAGTTCTGACTCAGTGCTCTAATGATAACTGTTCTTCATACTAGTTCTGACTCAGTGCTCTAATGATAACTGTTCTTCATACTGACTCAGTGTTCTAATGATAACTGTTCTTCATACTGACTCAGTGTTCTGATGATAACTGTTCTTCATACTAGTTCTGACTCAGTGCTCTAATGATAACTGTTCTTCATACTGACTCAGTGTTCTGATGATAACTGTTCTTCATACTAGTTCTGACTCAGTGCTCTAATGATAACTGTTCTTCATACTAGTTCTGACTCAGTGCTCTAATGATAACTGTTCTTCATACTGACTCAGTGTTCTAATGATAACTGTTCTTCATACTGACTCAGTGTTCTAATGATAACTGTTCTTCATATTAGTTCTGACTCAGTGTTCTAATGATAACTGTTCTTCATATTAGTTCTGACTCAGTGTTCTAATGATAACTGTTCTTCATACTAGTTCTGACTCAGTGCTCTAATGATAACTGTTCTTCATACTAGTTCTGACTCAGTGCTCTAATGATAACTGTTCTTCATACTGACTCAGTGTTCTAATGATAACTGTTCTTCATATTAGTTCTGACTCAGTGTTCTAATGATAACTGTTCTTCATATTAGTTCTGACTCAGTGTTCTAATGATAACTGTTCTTCATATTAGTTCTGACTCGGTGTTCTAATGATAACTGTTCTTCATACTAGTTCTGACTCAGTGTTCTAATGATAACTGTTCTTCATACTGACTCAGTGTTCTAATGATAACTGTTCTTCATACTGACTCAGTGTTCTGATGATAACTGTTCTTCATACTAGTTCTGACTCAGTGTTCTAATGATAACTGTTCTTCATACTGACTCAGTGTTCTAATGATAACTGTTCTTCATACTGACTCAGTGTTCTGATGATAACTGTTCTTCATACTAGTTCTGACTCAGTGTTCTGATGATAACTGTTCTTCATACTGACTCAGTGTTCTAATGATAACTGTTCTTCATACTAGTTCTGACTCAGTGTTCTAATGATAACTGTTCTTCATACTGACTCAGTGTTCTAATGATAACTGTTCTTCATACTGACTCAGTGTTCTGATGATAACTGTTCTTCATACTAGTTCTGACTCAGTGCTCTAATGATAACTGTTCTTCATACTAGTTCTGACTCAGTGTTCTGATGATAACTGTTCTTCATACTAGTTCTGACTCAGTGTTCTAATGATAACTGTTCTTCATACTAGTTCTGACTCAGTGTTCTAATGATAACTGTTCTTCATACTAGTTCTGACTCAGTGTTCTAATGATAACTGTTCTTCATACTGACTCAGTGTTCTAATGATAACTGTTCTTCATACTGACTCAGTGTTCTAATGATAACTGTTCTTCATACTAGTTCTGACTCAGTGTTCTAATGATAACTGTTCTTCATACTGACTCAGTGTTCTAATGATAACTGTTCTTCATACTAGTTCTGACTCAGTGTTCTAATGATAACTGTTCTTCATACTAGTTCTGACTCAGTGCTCTAATGATAACTGTTCTTCATACTAGTTCTGACTCAGTGTTCTAATGATAACTGTTCTTCATACTGACTCAGTGTTCTAATGATAACTGTTCTTCATACTGACTCAGTGTTCTAATGATAACTGTTCTTCATACTGACTCAGTGCTCTAATGATAACTGTTCTTCATACTAGTTCTGACTCAGTGTTCTAATGATAACTGTTCTTCATACTGACTCAGTGCTCTAATGATAACTGTTCTTCATACTAGTTCTGACTCAGTGTTCTAATGATAACTGTTCTTCATTCTGACTCAGTGCTCTAATGATAACTGTTCTTCATACTAGTTCTGACTCAGTGCTCTAATGATAACTGTTCTTCATACTAGTTCTGACTCAGTGCTCTAATGATAACTGTTCTTCATACTGACTCAGTGCTCTAATGATAACTGTTCTTCATACTAGTTCTGACTCAGTGTTCTAATGATAACTGTTCTTCATACTAGTTCTGACTCAGTGTTCTAATGATAACTGTTCTTCATACTGACTCAGTGCTCTAATGATAACTGTTCTTCATACTAGTTCTGACTCAGTGCTCTATTGATAACTGTCTTCTGAACACCACTGTCTGTCTCTGTCTCTCAGCTACAGAGACTCAGCATTCTTCGAGGAGTGCAAGCAGGAGTACATCAAGGAGAAGCTGGAGTTCCAGAGGACAGGGGTGGCGGCTAAGAACCGCTCACAAAAACTACCAACCAGCATGTAGAATGCCAATTGACCCCTGACCCCTGAACACGTTGCCATGTTGCTTCCACCTATCCGATCCTCTCAGATCTACAGGAGTGGTTAGGTAGCGGGGGTTAGGGGTCACGAGGGTGGCAGGGGGAGTGAGTGCTACTCACGGGGCTTTACAGTGTGTGTATTGTACATCAGGTTGGGATGCTCATTGCCCCTGCGGGAGGAACTAGATCAACGAAGGGGCAGGAGACAGGAGGACATCCTAGGCCCTAAGTGACCTGTGTAACGACTACGAGGCAGGTTGGCATGGTGTGTCTAAAGGCCTCCGTTCACCTGTTTGTAGGGAAAAGGAATCTCTTATACAAGATACGTGTCCTCAACAGAGAGACTCTGGTTGATCTGATCAAACAGCCCTGATGGAAAATCACACTGTTCCTCAACAGAGACACTCTGGTTGATCTGATCAAACAGCCCTGATGGAAAATCACACTGTTCCTCAACAGAGACACTCTGGTTGATCTGATCAAACAGTCAGGATGGAAAATCACACTGTTCCTCAACAGAGACACTCTGGTTGATCTGATCAAACAGTCAGGATGGAAAATCACACTGTTCCTCAACAGAGACACTCTGGTTGATCTGATCAAACAGCCCTGATGGAAAATCACACTGTTCCTCAACAGAGACACTCTGGTTGATCTGATCAAACAGCCCTGATGGAAAATCACACTGTTCCTCAACAGAGACACTCTGGTTGATCTGATCAAACAGTCAGGATGGAAAATCACACTGTTCCTCAACAGAGACACTCTGGTTGATCTGATCAAACAGTCAGGATGGAAAATCACACTGTTCCTCAACAGAGACACTCTGGTTGATCTGATCAAACAGCCCTGATGGATAATCACACTGTTCCTCAACAGAGACACTCTGGTTGATCTGATCAAACAGCCCTGATGGAAAATCACACTGTTCCTCAACAGAGACACTCTGGTTGATCTGATCAAACAGCCCTGATGGAAAATCACACTGTTCCTCAACAGAGACACTCTGGTTGATCTGATCAAACAGTCAGGATGGAAAATCACACTGTTCCTCAACAGAGACACTCTGGTTGATCTGATCAAACAGTCAGGATGGAAAATCACACTGTTCCTCAACAGAGACACTCTGGTTGATCTGATCAAACAGCCCTGATGGATAATCACACTGTTCCTCAACAGAGACACTCTGGTTGATCTGATCAAACAGCCCTGATGGAAAATCACACTGTTCCTCAACAGAGACACTCTGGTTGATCTGATCAAACAGCCCTGATGGAAAATCACACTGTTCCTCAACAGAGACACTCTGGTTGATCTGATCAAACAGCCCTGATGGATAATCACACTGTTCCTCAACAGAGACACTCTGGTTGATCTGATCAAACAGCCCTGATGGATAATCACACTGTTCCTCAACAGAGACACTCTGGTTGATCTGATCAAACAGCCCTGATGGAAAATCACACTGTTCCTCAACAGAGACACTCTGGTTGATCTGATCAAACAGCCCTGATGGAAAATCACACTGTTCCTCAACAGAGACACTCTGGTTGATCTGATCAAACAGTCAGGATGGAAAATCACACTGTTCCTCAACAGAGACACTCTGGTTGATCTGATCAAACAGCCCTGATGGAAAATCACACTGGTCCTCCTGTTTCAGAATGATCAGTAATGTTTGTGTTGTTGATGCTGTCTGTCTGCTCTTCAGTTTGTGTATATTTATGAAGAATTGTTTCTGTCGATGCTTTGGAAGTGTTTTCATGGTGAGCTTGTTAGCAACCAATACTGTCCAAAGTGAGATTGATTCCAACGATATAAGACCTGTCCAAAGGGAGATTGATTCCAACGATATAAGACCTGTCCAAAGGGAGATTGATTCCAACGATATAAGACCTGTCCAAAGGGAGATTGATTCCAACGATATAAGACCTGTCCAAAGGGAGATTGATTCCAACAATATAAGACCTGTCCAAAGGGAGATTGATTCCAACAATATAAGACCTGTCCAAAGGGAGATTGATTCCAACGATATAAGACCTGTCCAAAGTGAGATTGATTCCAACGATATAAGACCTGTCCAAAGGGAGATTGATTCCAACGATATAAGACCTGTCCAAAGGGAGATTGATTCCAACGATATAAGACCTGTCCAAAGGGAGATTGATTCCAACGATATAAGACCTGTCCAAAGGGAGATTGATTCCAACGATATAAGACCTGTCCAAAGGGAGATTGATTCCAACGATATAAGACCTGTCCAAAGGGAGATTGATTCCAACGATATAAGACCTGTCCAAAGTGAGATTGATTCCAACGATATAAGACCTGTCCAAAGTGAGATTGATTCCAACGATATAAGACCTGTCCAAAGTGAGATTGATTCCAACGATATAAGACCTGTCCAAAGGGAGATTGATTCCAACGATATAAGACCTGTCCAAAGTGAGATTGATTCCAACGATATAAGACCTGTCCAAAGGGAGATTGATTCCAACGATATAAGACCTGTCCAAAGGGAGATTGATTCCAACGATATAAGACCTGTCCAAAGTGAGATTGATTCCAACGATATAAGACCTGTCCAAAGGGAGATTGATTCCAACGATATAAGACCTGTCCAAAGGGAGATTGATTCCAACGATATAAGACCTGTCCAAAGGGAGATTGATTCCAACGATATAAGACCTGTCCAAAGGGAGATTGATTCCAACGATATAAGACCTGTCCAAAGGGAGATTGATTCCAACGATATAAGACCTGTCCAAAGGGAGATTGATTCCAACGATATAAGACCTGTCCAAAGGGAGATTGATTCCAACGATAAAAGACCTGTCCAAAGGGAGATTGATTCCAACGATATAAGACCTGTCCAAAGTGAGATTGATTCCAACGATATAAGACCTGTCCAAAGGGAGATTGATTCCAACGATATAAGACCTGTCCAAAGGGAGATTGATTCCAACGATATAAGACCTGTCCAAAGGGAGATTGATTCCAACGATATAAGACCTGTCCAAAGGGAGATTGATTCCAACGATATAAGACCAGTCCAAAGGGAGATTGATTCCAACGATATAAGACCTGTCCAAAGGGAGATTGATTCCAAAGATATAAGACCTGTCCAAAGGGAGATTGATTCCAACGATATAAGACCTGTCCAAAGTGAGATTGATTCCAACGATATAAGACCTGTCCAAAGGGAGATTGATTCCAACGATATAAGACCTGTCCAAAGGGAGATTGATTCCAACGATATAAGACCTGTCCAAAGTGAGATTGATTCCAACGATATAAGACCTGTCCAAAGGGAGATTGATTCCAACGATATAAGACCTGTCCAAAGTACATCAATAATATTCAAGGTGTTGACATCCTCCACAATGAGAATGTCCCGGATGGTTCCTAATTATACACGAGATTGATACTGCATAGAGGCTTTATCCCATCATTTAGGATTCACCGGTGAGTTGCCGTAACTACTAATGTGATGATTTATGGATTTATAGGTGAAGCATTATGGACAGAGTTGTTGTAAAAAGGTATAATTATATGACATTTGACTTGACATTGTGTTAAAGTACATATAAATAAAGACAAACAGATGTTCATAACCTCTCTGTGTTGTGACTTTATGCTTTTTTAAACCATACAGGTGTCACAACGATGACTTCCTGGTTCACAATCGCCCTTTTTCAAAGTCCCTTGAAATACCTATTTCAAGTCTTATTACTGAGTCACTTAGGCTTGTCACACATCCACACAGCCTTGATTTATACTGTTTGTGGTTCACTGACTGTCACCCATATCTCATCTACCTGTTTTATATTACATGTGTTAATCTCTATTCATGTTATTCATACAAGCCCGACGCTGTATGCTACAAGACGGGAATAGCAACACAGTGAGACGTGGCAGGGGACATTTCAGTGTTCAGCTGTCAAACAGTAGTCGCACAAGTGAGACAATTGTTCATGAAATATCACACACACAATATCTGCCCATCATAAGTATTCACCCCTCTTGGATTTCTTCACATTTGTGTTAAAAAAAAGTGGGATTAAAATGGATTTAATTGTTTTGTTTTTTTGTCAGTGATCTACACAAAATATTCCGGGAAAGTTAAATTCGGACTTTTTTTAATTTTACTGTTAATGAAGAAAAACCCCTAATATACCTTGATTGGATAACTATTCACTGCCCTGAGTCAATACACGTTAGAAACACGTTTAGCAGCGATTACAACTGGGAGTCTTTCTGGGAAAGTCTCTAAAGGTCCGATCTCGATTTAGGAATGTATGCCTTTCTTACACACAGTATTTATTTTTCAGTAGCATAACGTGCAGCACTCTGAATACATTTCATTCAACCGCTGAAAACCCTCCCACTCGGTGTCCAATAGACTTTTTTTCTCTCGTGGAGTTTTCAGTACATTTATCTTGGCCACCCTTTTTAAATACGGTGTGCAATTTAATTAGAATTTAGTTGACAGACACTACATGGAGAGAATGGGGTCAGAATATAGGAATCAAGGGAAAAAAATAGCCATCTATGCATATTCGCTTCCGTTTCAGGACCAACCTAGTAGATATAAAAATACTCTTGATCTTCAAGGTTATTTAGGCACATTTTAGGTTTAGGAAAGTATGCATGAATATATATATATATATATAAAACGGTTTGGAGAGCCTTTACGCACGAAATATGTTGATAAATAAAAAAAATTGTGGTTGAATTTATCCTGAAAGATGTCATATTCAAGTTTAATCCATAAAATATTGGAAGGTGGTGAAAGAGTGTACAATAGGGGTTGAACAATAGTCCTATAAATCTACCCTGATCCTCACTAATCATGGAATTGTAATGACCACGGCCCAGTCGTGGTGAACCGTGCGCCAGACTCCAGGTTTAACCTGCTACGCTACCCGGAGTACCATAATGATTCAAATAGACTACATGTCCCAAATATCCCAGATGTCCCTAATATCATCCACTAACTCTAGCGACGCCCAGGAACAATTTACAAGGACGTGACAGAGGATATAAATGTAAACGGAATGGAATGATTTAATAATAATCATGTATGTGGGTAATACTGACGTGGCTCTCGATATTCGCTCATATTTAACATGATACAAATTGTAAAATAAAACGGAGAAAAGCCCGGACATAATCAAGACATTCGAAAGCGCATACACAACTCGGCAGGTTCATCCCTACAGCACACAATAAATATTCTGACTAATGGCGAAGGTATTTATTATCCTATTTCACAGTGTAAAAGGGACCGCAATGCACGTGGTATGATTTTCAGTTAGGCTTCCATATGGCTGGTTTGAGTTTGAGTTTATTTTTTACAGGGACAGTGCACATTAATCAACGTTTCAGTAAAAGTGCCGGTTTTAGCCAGCCGGCTAATTTTCAACCGCAGTCCCTGGGTTTCACATTCGTCTCCAGGGATCATAAGGAAAAATAATCTTAAACAATTGCTATGTATATTTACAATCGCCTTCTCCAAATGGATTACTCATTTACCTAGGTTTTATCAATAGCTCTTATCAATTTATAAATTATTTATAAATTATGAATGAATTAAGTCAAGGTCAGAATATATATTTTTGTTGCTATCTGTAAAACATACTTCCGCTCATCTCTGTCACGTTCTGACCATAGTTCTTGTGTGTTTTACTTGTTTAGTGTTGGTCAGGACGTGAGCTGGGTGGGCATTCTATGTTGTGTGTCTAGTTTGTCCGTTTCTATGTTTGGCCTAATATGGTTCTCAATCAGAGGCAGGTGTTTTGTGTTGTCTCTGATTGGGAATCATATTTAGGTGGCTTGTTTTGTGTTGGGATTTTGTGGGTGGTTGTTTCCTGTCTTTGTGTTCGTTTCACCAGAGAGGACTGTTTCGGGTTTGCCACTTTTGTTATTTGTAAGTGTTCACGTCTCGTCTATTAAAACATGTTGAACACGAGCTACGCTAAGTCTCGGTCCGGTCCCTGCTACACCTCCTCTTCAGACGAAGAGGAGGAAGGCTGCCGTTACACTCTCATTTAAATCTCATGCTGTAATCATGCTTAAATTCAAGGTCAGAATATGCATAGAGAGAAAAGGCATAAAAGGGGAATTGCATTCCATTTAAGAGCTTAACTCGAGTCGGAACAGAATCGGAACTCATTAAGGAGTTTTGGACACCTGGATTGTGCAATATTTGCCCATTATTCTTTTCAAAATTCTTCAAGCTCTGTCAAGGTGTTGGGTATCATGGTTAGACAGCATTTTATAAGTCTTGCCATATATTTTCAAGCAGGTTTAAATCAAAACTGTAACTTGGCCACTCAGGAACATTCATGTCTTCTTGGTAAGGAACTCCAGTGTAGATTTGGCCTTGTGTTTTAGGTTATTGTCCTGCTGAAAGGTGAATTCATCTACCAGTGTCTGGTGGACAGCAGACTGAAGCCGGTTTTCCTCTTGGATTTTGTCTGTGCTTAGCTCATCCAAATTATTTTTATCCTGAAAAACTCCCTGTCTTAGCCGATGTAAAGCATACCCATAACATGATGCCGCCATCACCTTGCTTGAAAATAAGGAGGCAGTTACTCAGTGATGATGTGGATATTCCCCAAACATAAGACCAACAACTGTATTCCTTTGTGGAGTCACTACAATGTTGTTGATCCATCCTCTGTTTTCTCCCATCACAGCCATTGAACTATAGCTGTTTTAAAAATCATATGGGTCACAGAGTCAAGTGTTTTAAAAATCATATGGGTCACAGAGTCAAGTGTTTTAAAAATCATATGGGTCACAGTCAAGTGTTTTAAAAATCATATGGGTCACAGGGTCAAGTGTTTTAAAATCGTCACGATGACATCCCTGAGCAGTTTCCTTCGCGTCCTGCAGCTCAGAAGGATGACTATCGTTGTGTCTGGGTGACGTAATACATCATCCACAGAATAATGATTCACTTTGACCACACAGTGATTTGTTATTGGTCGACCAATCACTGTCCTTCTCTATGAGGCGTTTGAAAAGCTCCCTGGTCTTTGGAGTTTAATCTGTGCTTGAAATTCAACACTTGAATGAGGGACCTTCCAGATGTTGTATGTTGTATTATTTCAGACAGAGTGAGTCCATGTCATTTATGTGATTTGTTAAGCCAAATTTTACTCAAGTACTAATTGAGGCTTGCCTAAACAAAAGGGGGTGAATACTCAAGCAAGTAATATATGTTAGTTATAAAATGTGTATTCATTTGTAAATATATTTGTAGATTTATTTTTACTTTGACATTATGGAGTATTTTGTGTAGATCAATGATAAAAACAATTTAAAATCACAATTAAATCTGTATTATTAATCCTACATGGTAACACAACAAAATGGGAAGAAATACAAGGGGGGGGGGGGGGGTGAATACTTCTGATACCGGTCCCGTGTGGCTCAGTTGGTAGAGCATGGTGCTTGCAACGCCAGGGTTGTGGGTTCAATTCCCACGGGGGGACCAGGGTTCAATACCCACAGGGGGACCAGGATGAATATGTATGAACTTTCCAATTTGTAAGTCGCTCTGGATAAGAGCGTCTGCTAAATGACTTAAATGTAAATGATACCCACTGTACCTACAACTATGTGGAAAAACTGGAAATCACAGCTAGCCAATCAACAGTATCCATGATACACTAACTTTGTTCTTCTATCTGAGCCAGTCAGTCTATAACTGGAGATGTGGATGATGGGGTTCTGATGGGTTCTGGTCGGGTTCTGATGCCAAGACACAATCTGATCTCATGTCGCTCATGTAAAACAATTGATAGCTGATAAAATGACATGTCCGAATGAGAGATGACCAATATCATGTGATAGCTGATAAAATGATATGCCCGAATGAGAGATGACCAATATCATGTGATAGCTGATAAAATGATATGCCCGAATGAGAGATGACCAATATCATGTGATAGCTGATAAAATGATAATCCCGAATGAGAGATGACCAATATCATGTGATAGCTGATAAAATGACATGTCCGAATGAGAGATGACCAATATCATGTGATAGCTGATAAAATGATATACCCGAATGAGAGATGACCAATATCATGTGATAGCTGATAAAATGATATGCCCGAATGAGAGATGACCAATATCATGTGATAGCTGATAAAATGATATACCCGAATGAGAGATGACCAATATCATGTGATAGCTGATAAAATGACATGTCCGAATGAGAGATGACCAATATCATGTGATAGCTGATAAAATGATATACCCGAATGAGAGATGACCAATATCATGTGATAGCTGATAAAATTATATGCCCGAATGAGAGATGACCAATATCATGTGATAGCTGATAAAATGATAATCCCAAATGAGAGATGACCAATATCATGTGATAGCTGATAAAATTATATGCCCGAATGAGAGATGACCAATATCATGTGATAGCTGATAAAATGATATGCCCGAATGAGAGATGACCAATATCATGTGATAGCTGATAAAATGATATACCCGAATGAGAGATGACCAATATCATGTGATAGCTGATAAAATGATATGTCCGAATGAGAGATGACCAATATCATGTGATAGCTGATAAAATGATAATCCCGAATGAGAGATGACCAATATCATGTGATAGCTGATAAAATTATATACCCGAATGAGAGATGACCAACATCATGTGATAGCTGATAAAATGATAATCCCGAATGAGAGATGACCAATATCATGTGATAGCTGATAAAATTATATACCCGAATGAGAGATGACCAACATCATGTGATAGCTGATAAAATGATAATCCCGAATGAGAGATGACCAATATCATGTGACATCGGGTCTACTAGCTACAACTTCATATGAATAATCCGTCTTTAGATTGCATGACTGTTTGACCGGTGAATAAGTACCGTATTGTTGGCACTTACATATCCACTACCGTACCATCACTCGTTATATTACAGTACTTGGTATAGCTGAAATAGGTCTCAGGGTTGGACTGAAATGACCTGAATAACTACAGTATGTGTGATTGGGGTCACTTCCTGTATTTTATCATTTAGATACATTTGCTCGGGCTTTTCCCTGCTCTTCTGTGACGGAACTATTTTAGTCTACGAGACAGAGAGAGAGGGAGGTTCTAACTACAAAGGATATTATCTGACTGGGTTAACAAAAACGGCCAATTCTCGCGTGTGCTGATCTTCTGGTTGGTCAGTTATCCGTTGCACAAAAATAGATGGTGAGTGAACGCCTTTATTCACACATTTTTGGGCAAATGGCGTGATCCGGTCAATAAATATTACTACCCGGCAGTCCACAATATTTGTGTATCACAGAAGAAAAAAAAACACAAAAAATGATTTAGAATCTTGTAAAGTTAAGAACACAGGATATGAAGTAGTGAGTTATGAATCAAAAGACATTCACATTCAATCGTTTATTTAATTTAAAATCATATTTACATAAAGCGGTAGGTTCTAAAATATAATCCTTATCTACTGTACATTGCATTGTGGTCTGCAAATCTTTTACAGGAGTGGAGTATGAAACAACTGCTGTAAAATAACATTGGTTTAAAAATAAATGTAAAAAATGTAGAAGAAATAATCATTGATCACAATTGTAAGGGACTGAAAGAGAAAATCGAGGTAAGTGAAATCCCTTTTACCATCGTGGCCCTTTTACCAGACAAGACAGGAAGTCACATGACACTTCTATAGGTGATATTTCACTTGGTATCCATGGAGAGGCTTCCTCTATATTAGGACGCCTCTTAAAAGCACTGGAGTCGACTCAACTCAGCCCGGCAGAAAACTTCAGAAACATACTATTACGACTCTACATGGATCTCCCAAAACGGCACACTATCCCCTACATAGTGAACTACCGGGTAGTGCACTAATATAGAGAATAGGGGACCAAATCTTGCGTATCCCCACTGAGCTAGTGGATTGCCATCTCACAAGAAACAAGACTGTACAGCTACTGCACACCAACTCTCATATGATTACATGTGCTTCCCATAACACAACACCTCTCTCATATATATATATGTATATATTATTGTATTATAACATGGTTGTGGTGTGAAAGACAAGCCCGACTTCCATTGACTTCAAAGCAGAACAGCTGAACAATAATCATTGTGAAAAAAGTGAGTCATTTGGAAATAAAGATTCCTTTTGACATGAAGATACCCGGTATGGTGTGGGTTTGGGCTGTAAGCCCACCAGAACTTGATACCCGGTATGGTGTGGGTTTGGGCTGTAAGCCCACCAGAACTTGATACCAGGTATGGTGTGGGTTTGGGCTGTAAGCCCACCAGAACTTGATACCAGGTATGGTGTGGATTTGGGCTGTAAGCCCACCAGAACTTGATACCCGGTATGGTGTGGGTTTGGGCTGTAAGCCCACCAGAACTTGATACCAGGTATAGTGTGGATTTGGGCTGTAAGCCCACCAGAACTTGATACCAGGTATAGTGTGGATTTGGGATGTAAGCCCACCAGAAGTTGATACCAGGTATAGTGTGGATTTGGGCTGTAAGCCCTCCAGAACTTAATACCAGGTATAGTGTGGATTTGAGCTGTAAGCCCTCCAGAACTTGATACCAGGTATAGTGTGGGTTTGGGCTGTAAGCCCACCAGAACTTGATACCAGGTATAGTGTGGGTTTGGGCTGTAAGCCCACCAGAACTTGATACCAGGTATAGTGTGGATTTGGGCTGTAAGCCCTCCAGAACTTGATACCAGGTATAGTGTGGGTTTGGCCTGTAAGCCCTCCAGAACTTGATACCAGGTATAGTGTGGGTTTGGGCTGTAAGCCCTCCAGAACTTGATACCAGGTATAGTGTGGGTTTGGCCTGTAAGCCCACCAGAACTTGTCAGGAGCAGTACTGGGTTAAATGCCTTTATATTTCAGGGGATTTCTGCAACGCTTATTTGACATGATACTCTATATATATACACACAAAAGTTTGAGGACACCCCTACAAATTAGTGGATTTCAGCAATTTCAGCCACACCCGTTGTTGACAGGTGTATAAAATCGAGCACGCAACCATGCAATCTCCATAGACAAACATTGGCTGTAGAATGGGCCTTCATGAAAAACTCAGTGACTTTCAACGTGGCACCGTGACAGGATGCCACCTTTCCAACAATTAAGTTCGTAATTTCTGCCCTGCTAAAGCTTCCCCAGGTCAACTGTAAATGCTGTTATTGTGAAGTGGAAACCTGTCTATGAGAAACAAAGGCTCAGCCGCGAAGTGGTAGACCACACAAGTTCACAGAACGGGACCGCCAAGTGCTGAACCGCGTAGCGCAACCCTCACTACCGAGTTCCAAACTGCCTCTGGAAGCAACATCAGCACAATAACTGTTTGTCGGGAGCTTTATGAAATGGGTTTCCATGGCCGAGCAGCCGCACACAAGCCTAAGATCACCATGCGCAATGCCAAGCGTCGGCTGGAGTGGTGTAAAGCTCGCCGCCATTGGACTCCGGAGCAGTGGAAACGTGTTCTCTGAAGTGATGAATCACGCTTCACCATCTGGCAGTCCGACGGACAAATCTGGGTTTGGCGGATGCAAGGAGAACGTTACCTGTAAAGTTTGGTGGAGGAGGAATAATGGTCTGGGGCTGTTTTTCATGGTTCGTGCCCCTTAGTTCCAGTGAAGGGAAATCTTAATGCTACAGCATACAATGACATTCTAGATGATTCTGTGCTTCCAACTTTGCGGCAACATTTTGGGGAAGGCCTTTTCCTGTTTCAGCATGACAATGCCCCCGTGCAACAAAGCGAGGTCCAGAAAAGAAATGGTTTGTCGAGATCGGTGTGGAAGAACTTGACTGATCTGCACAGAGCCCTGACCTTAACCCCATCGAACACCTTTGGGATGAATTGGAGCGCAGACTGCGAGCCGGGCCTAATCGCCCGACATCAGTGCCCGACTTCACTAATGCTCTTGTGACTGAATGGAAGAAAGTCCCCTCAGCAATGTTACAACCTCTAGTAGGAAAGCCTTCCCAGAAGAGTGGAGGCTGTTATATCATTAAAGTGGTGGGACCAACTCCATATTAATGCCAGTGATTTTGGAATGAGACGTTGGAGGAGCAGGTGTCCACATACTGTTGGTAGTGTAATGTAAGTTGTAAACAAATACAATACAAATGATCCATCAGTATCTGAAACAACTGATAGATTAGCCTTGTTAAGGGGTTTAGGACAAGGCAAGCTGTGTGGAGGTTTATGCCTTGTGTTGTGTGATTAAAAACAGATTTTTAACCTTGTCAACCCAGGGATTCGATCCAGCAACCTTCTGGTTACAGGCCCTACACTCTAACCACTAGGCTACTTGCCGTCCCTACACTCTAACCACCTAGGCTACCTGCCGTCCCTACACTCTAACCACTAGGCTACCTGCCGTCCCTCCATTCTAACCACTAGGCTACCTGCCGTCCCTACACTCTAACCACTAGGCTACCTGCCGTCCCTACACTCTAACCACCTAGGCTACCTGCCGTCCCTACACTCTAACCACTAGGCTACCTGCCGCCCCCCTCTAACCACTAGGCTACCTGCCGTCCCTACACTCTAACCACTAGGCTACCTGCCGCCCCCTCTAACCACTAGGCTACCTGCCGCCCCTACACTCTAACCACTAGGCTACCTGCCGCCCCTACACTCGAACCACTAGGCTACCTGCCGCCCCCTCTAACCCCTAGGCTACCTGCCGCCCCCTCTAACCCCTAGGCTACCTGCCGCCCCCTCTAACCCCTAGGCTACCTGCCGCCCCCTCTAACCCCTAGGCTACCTGCCGCCCCCTCTAACCACTAGGCTACCTGCAGTCCCAACGCTCTAACCACTAGACTACCTGCAGTCCCAACGCTCTAACCACTACGCTACCTGCTGCCCCTACACTCTAACCCCTAGGCTACCTGCTGCCCCCTCTAACCCCTAGGCTACCTGCCGCCCCCTCTAACCCCTAGGCTACCTGCCGCCCCCTCTAACCACTAGGCTACCTGCCGCCCCCTCTAACCACTAGGCTACCTGCCGCCCCTACACTCTAACCACTAGGCTACCTGCCGTCCCTACACTCTAACCACTAGGCTACCTATCGTCCCTACACTCTAACCACTAGACTACCTTCCGTCCCTACACTCTAACCACTAGGCTACCTGCCGCCCCCTCTAACCACTAGGCTACCTGCTTCCCCCCTCTAACCACTAGGCTACCTGCCGCCCCTACACTCTAACCACTAGGCTACCTGCCGCCCCTACACTCTAACCACTAGGCTACCTGACTTGTGTTGTGTGATTAAAAACAGATTTAGGTGCTACTGGGGGGTATATATATACCAGTATCTGTTACAGCGCAGGTTCACTACAACCTCTATATTATGAAGGACAGATAACGTAAGGATGGACTATATACCTTTATAATACATGACAACGGGGAATATGTTAAAGAAGTCACATTAGCGGGGGGGGAAGTGGCTAAAATTGAAAAGCAGTCAAGACTGTGGATTAGTTTACTACAGCTTTGAGCTCTAGTAAATACCAGTATAGATACACACAAACACAGTCATAATCTGTCTGTCCAGACTTCTCCCATCATCTTTCTCTCTCGGCTGGATGAAACTTCCTTTCTCTGCCACCTGATTCCCAGAGAGGGGAGTCATCAGTGTGTCTGGGCCGGGTCAGAGGATAGCCCATCAGAATCTTCTCCTGTGGTTTGTTCTGTGGCTCGTTGAATTGCCCTGGAGCTAGTTCGCCAGGGCTGGAGAGTCCATAGGAGTTGTCTCCTCATCTTAAGGCAGGTTGGGTGTTGCACGGGCAGGGCAGGCTTAGAGCCAGGGAGTCCTCCACCTCAGTAGGGTGGGGGCTTGGCCCAGTCTCCATTAGGGCTCATGGGGGTATTACCCCTGGAGGAGCTGCCCTGGCTCAGACCCTGCCTCTGGCCCTCCCAGAAGAGGGCGTCGCTGGGTTTGGGCGGCGAGGGGAAGGACCAGGAGGAGTCATCTAGAGAGGCCTGGTTGAGAGGAGGAGGAGGCAGGAGGACAGGGCTGGTACTGTCCAGACCCAAGGCTCCAGGGTAGTGGCTGGACCAGGGACCGTTTGGCCAGTAGTCCTCCCTGAGACCCTCCAGAGCCGGGGGGCCCACGGGGGGCAGGCAGGGCCGGCCAGAGCTGGAGGGGACAGGGGGGGCACTAGGGGCACGGGGCACGGACATGCGGACTGTCCGATGGTTCAGGTTCTTCTCCACGTCGTCCAGACACTGGACAGGGACCGTTGGTGCAGCTAGAGAGAACAAACACAAACACTATTTCTTAAACATGACTGACTTAATCAGGTTGTCAGGTAATTAGAATGTTTTACCTGGTTGTGTTCAGTAGACGGCAAACAGGAGGAAACCATTTTGGCACTGTTGTTTTGGTATTACATTTTGGTACTACCTGAACTGGTACAATGACACTAATTGTTGGTTTTCTTCAGTTGCAAAATGTTCTACTACGTTATTCCCTACTGAACAAGACCCAGTATTTGGCACCCTCACCCTTGCCACCTACCCCAAAGCAGCACTCAAGAAAATAAATCCATTTCAAAACACACAAAATTCAAAACAAAGCAACTCATCACACCTGACTGCTCATGAAGACCAGGGAATATTCATTAGGATTATGTTCCTTTGTCCATGGAACTCTTAGTATCGCAACACCACACAATTTATGTAATTATGACTGGCTCCAATAATCATTTCAGTTAGTGTGACTGGTTCTAGTAATCATTTCAGTTAGTGTGACTGGTTCTAGTAATCATTTCAGTTAGTGTGACTGGTTCTAGTAATCATTTCAGTTAGTGTGACTGGTTCCAGTAATCATTTCAGTTAGTGTGACTGGTTCTAGTAATCATGTCAGTTAGTGTGACTGGTTCTAGTAATCATTTCAGTTAGTGTGACTGGCTCCAGTAATCATTTCAGTTAGTGTGACTGGTTCTAGTAATCATTTCAGTTAGTGTGACTGGTTCTAGTAATCATTTCAGTTAGTGTGACTGGCTCTAATAATCATTTCAGTTAGTGTGACTGGTTCCAGTAATCATTTCAGTTAGTGTGACTGGTTCTAGTAATCATTTCAGTTAGTGTGACTGGTTCTAGTAATCATTTCAGTTAGTGTGACTGGTTCTAGTAATCATTTCAGTTAGTGTGACTGGTTCCAGTAATCATTTCAGTTAGCGTGACTGGTTCCAGTAATCATTTCAGTTAGCGTGACTGGCTCCAGTAATCATTTCAGTTAGTGTGACTGGCTCCAGTAATCATTTCAGTTAGCGTGACTGGTTCCAGTAATCATTTCAGTTAGTGTGACTGGTTCTAATAATCATTTCAGTTAGCGTGACTGGCTCCAGTAATCATTTCAGTTAGTGTGACTGGCTCCAGTAATCATTTCAGTTAGCGTGACTGGTTCCAGTAATCATTTCAGTTAGTGTGACTGGTTCTAATAATCATTTCAGTTAGTGTGACTGGTTCTAGTAATCATTTCAGTTAGTGTGACTGGTTCCAGTAATCATTTCAGTTAGTGTGACTGGCTCCAGTAATCATTTCAGTTAGTGTGACTGGTTCTAGTAATCATTTCAGTTAGTGTGACTGGCTCCAGTAATCATTTCAGTTAGTGTGACTGGTTCTAGTAATCATTTCAGTTAGTGTGACTGGTTCCAGTAATCATTTCAGTTAGTGTGACTGGTTCTAGTAATCATTTCAGTTAGTGTGACTGGTTCTAGTAATCATTTCAGTGTGACTGGTTCTAGTAATCATTTCAGTTAGTGTGACTGGTTTCAGTAATCATTTCAGTTAGTGTGACTGGTTCTAGTAATCATTTCAGTTAGTGTGACTGGTTCTAGTAATCATTTCAGTTAGTGTGACTGGTTCTAGCAATAATTTGGGCTCAATAATCAACTTTAAATGCTGTTTATTGATATCCATTATCCTCTAAGTTGGAATGAATGCCAATAACTAGGCTAATTAATTAAAGATTGTTCCTGTGTACCTTTAGGGATGTGTGATTGGTTGGATGATGCTGACAGAGTGTACCTTTAGGGATGTGTGATTGGTTGGATGATGCTGACAGAGTGTACCTTTAGGGATGTGTGATTGGTTGGATGATGCTGACAGAGTGTACCTTTAGGGATGTGTGATTGGTTGGATGATGCTGACAGAGTGTACCTTTAGGGATGATGCTGACAGAGTGTACCTTTAGGGATGTGTGATTGGTTGGATGATGCTGACAGAGTGTACCTTTAGGGATGTGTGATTGGTTGGATGATGCTGACAGAGTGTACCTTTAGGGATGTGTGATTGGTTGGATGATGCTGACAGAGTGTACCTTTAGGGATGTGTGATTGGGTTGGATGACGCTGACAGAGTGTACCTTTAGGGATGTGTGATTGGGTTGGATGATGCTGACAGAGTGTACCTTTAGGGATGTGTGATTGGGTTGGATGATGCTGACAGAGTCTACCTTTAGGGATATGTGGTTGGGTTGGATGATGCTGAAAAGGAATTAGTAAACAGTGTGTGAATAGAAGAGACAAATTATTATTTTTTATTATTATTATTTATTATTTAATTATTTATTTATCTTACATTGTCAGCATTTTAGCTTAGTTTTCTCCTCTAGAAATCAAAGTGACAGACAGGCAGACAGGCAGACAGGCAGGCAGACAGACAGACAGGCAGACAGACAGGCGGACAGACAGGCGGACATAGCGACAGACAGACATAGCGACAGACAGACATAGCGACAGACAGGCTAGTAGGCAGAGACAGGCAGACATGCAGAGACAGGTACACAGACAGAGACAGGTAGACAGGCATGACGACAGACAGGCAGAGCGACAGACAGACAGCCAGAGCGACAGACAACCAGAGCGGCAGACAGCCAGCCAGACAGGCAAAGCGACAGACAACCAGACAGGCAGAGCGACAGACAGCCAGAGCGACAGACAACCAGACAGGCAGAGCGACAGACAGAAGAACAGCCATGCAGACAGCCAGCCAGACAGGCAGAGGGACAGACAGCCAGAGCGACAGACAATCAGACAGGCAGAGCGACAGACAGAAGAACAGCCATGCAGACAGCCAGCCAGACAGTCAGAGGGACAGCCAGCCAGACAGGCAGAGGGACAGCCAGCCAGACACTGTAGTTTCCAGAGGCTGTATAGCTAATTGGGCTGAGTAGTGTGAGGAGAGATGGAGTGAGAATCACACCTCTGACGTTCCCTTCAGAACTAGACAGGCTTCAGAGACACAACACACACACACACACACACACACACACACACACACACACACACACACACACACACACACACACACACACACACACACACACACACACACACACACACACACACACACACACACACACACACACACACACACACACACACGCCTCTTTAATATGCAGCACAAATGCATGCAACATTAGACACACACATCATTGGTTTTCTATCCAATCATCATGTTGAGCGGATAATAATAAAGTTTAAATGAGAGTTCCTCTGTGTTTGATGGACGAGCAGGAGGGAGAGAGAGAGAAACAGTCTCATGAGAGTTTCCATTTGAATAAAAGTGATTTCGTGGTGAGAACCTCCGACGAATACAGATGCTCAGTGTCTTTGAATAAATACATCTCTCCCCTTTTTCTCTCTCATCTACAAAACAGGATTAGTCTGGGATATTCACTAGAATAAATATATTTGCTCTTTATATTTCATTCTAATTTGCACCTCTTGTTTGGTCCTCTGTTCCACAAAGAGAATAGTAACCTATTAAATATCTTGTTTGGTCCTCTGTTCCACAAAGAGAATAGTAACCTACTAAATATCTTGTTTGGTCCTCTGTTCCACAAAGAGAATAGTAACCTACTAAATATCTTGTTTGGTCCTCTGTTCCACAAAGAGAATAGTAACCTATTAAATCTCTTGTTTGGTCTTCTGTTCCACAAAGGGAATAGTGCTATGATAATATATCCTCTACCATTGTAGTGCTATGATAATATATCTTCTACCATTGTAGTGCTATGATAATATATCCTCTACCATTGTAGTGCTATGATAAGATATCCTCTACCATTGTAGTGCTATGATAATATATCTTCTACCATTGTAGTGCTATGATAATATATCCTCTACCATTGTAGTGCTATGATAATATATCCTCTACCATTGTAGTGCTATGATAATATCTCGGCTGTCTTTCTCCACCTAGCCTCCAGTAGAATCCCTCTTTCTTCCACCTAGCCTCCAGTAGAATCCCTCTTTCTCCACCTAGCCTCCAGTAGAATCCCTCTTTCTCCACCTAGCCTCCAGTAGAATCCCTCTTTCTCCACCTAGCCTCCAGTAGAATCCCTCTTTCTCCACCTATCCTCCAGTAGAATCCCTCTTTCTCCACCTAGCCTCCAGTAGAATCCCTCTTTCTCCACCTATCCTCCAGTAGAATCCCTCTTTCTCCACCTAGCCTCCAGTAGAATCCCTATTTCTCCAGCTAGCCTCCAGTAGAATCCCTCTTTCTCCAGCTAGCCTCCAGTAGGATCCCTCTTTCTTCCACCTAGCCTACAGTAGAATCCCGCTTTCTCCACCTAGCCTACAGTAGAATCCCTTTCTTCCACCTAGCCTCCAGTAGAATCCCTCTTTCTCCAGCTAGCCTCCAGTAGAATCCCTCTTTCTTCCACCTAGCCTACAGTAGAATCCCTCTTTCTCCACCTAGCCTCCAGTAGAATCCCTCTTTCTCCACCTAGCCTACAGTAGAATCCCTCTTTCTCCACCTAGCCTACAGTAGATTCCCTCTTTCTCCACCTAGCCTACAGTAGAATCCCTCTTTCTCCACCTAGCCTACAGTAGAATCCCTCTTTCTCCACCTAGCCTCCAGTAGAATCCCTCTTTCTCCACCTAGCCTCCAGTAGAATCCCTCTTTCTCCAGCTAGCCTACAGTAGAATCCCTCTTTCTCCACCTAGCCTCCAGTAGGATCCCTCTTTCTTCCACCTAGCCTCCAGTAGAATCCCTCTTTCTCCACCTAGCCTACAGTAGAATCCCTCTTTCTCCAGCTAGCCTCCAGTAGAATCCCTCTTTCTCCACCTAGCCTACAGTAGAATCCCTCTTTCTCCACCTAGCCTCCAGTAGAATCCCTCTTTCTTCCACCTAGCCTACAGTAGAATCCCTCTTTCTCCACCTAGCCTCCAGTAGAATCCCTCTTTCTCCACCTAGCCTACAGTAGAATCCCTCTTTCTTCACCTAGCCTCCAGTAGAATCCCTCTTTCTCCACCTAGCCTCCAGTAGAATCCCTCTTTCTCCACCTAGCCTACAGTAGAATCCCTCTTTCTCCACCTAGCCTACAGTAGGATCCCTCTTTCTTCCACCTAGCCTACAGTAGAATCCCTCTTTCTCCACCTAGCCTACAGTAGAATCCCTCTTTCTCCACCTAGCCTACAGTAGAATCCCTCTTTCTCCACCTAGCCTACAGTAGAATCCCTCTTTCTCCACCTAGCCTACAGTAGATTCCCTCTTTCTCCACCTAGCCTACAGTAGAATCCCTCTTTCTCCACCTAGCCTACAGTAGAATCCCTCTTTCTCCACCTAGCCTCCAGTAGAATCCCTCTTTCTCCACCTAGCCTCCAGTAGAATCCCTCTTTCTCCAGCTAGCCTACAGTAGAATCCCTCTTTCTCCACCTAGCCTCCAGTAGGATCCCTCTTTCTTCCACCTAGCCTCCAGTAGAATCCCTCTTTCTCCACCTAGCCTACAGTAGAATCCCTCTTTCTTCACCTAGCCTCCAGTAGAATCCCTCTTTCTCCACCTAGCCTCCAGTAGAATCCCTCTTTCTCCACCTAGCCTACAGTAGAATCCCTCTTTCTCCACCTAGCCTACAGTAGGATCCCTCTTTCTTCCACCTAGCTTCCAGTAGAATCCCTCTTTCTTCCACCTAGCTTCCAGTAGAATCCCTCTTTCTCCACCTAGCCTCCAGTAGAATCCCTCTTTCTCCACCTAGCCTCCAGTAGAATCCCTCTTTCTTCACCTAGCCTCCAGTAGAATCCCTCTTTCTTCCACCTAGCTTCCAGTAGAATCCCTCTTTCTCCACCTAGCCTCCAGTAGAATCCCTCTTTCTCCACCTAGCCTCCAGTAGAATCCCTCTTTCTTCACCTAGCCTCCAGTAGAATCCCTCTTTCTCCACCTAGCCTACAGTAGAATCCCTCTTTCTCCACCTAGCCTACGGTAGAATCCCTCTTTCTCCACCTAGCCTCCAGTAGAATCCCTCTTTCTCCACCTAGCCTACATAGTAGACTCTCTATCACCATCAACCTTTATTTTGAAAGATCCCTTGTTGATGGCATGTTGTTTTAAGATGTGTGAAAAGACAAGTTGGGTTCAGTTAACACTCAGAGAGAAGGGGGAACTCATGAGATGTTGACAAGGGAACTTGAAGAGAAAACATGAACTTCTCTACACTAAATAAGTAGTAGCAGTCCGTCAGAAAATCTGCTCTTTAGTCTGAGGCCCTCTCCCTCATACACAGGGATTATGTTAATGAGGAGGGCACATTATCCTGAATTGTTCAGATAGAAATACATTACCTAGAAAATACACACATACATTACCTAGAAAATACACACATCTCTGCCATGTAGTATAGGGGATCAAGCCAGCTCAAGACATTTCTGTCTGCAACCTTCCATAATGTCTGCTGAAAGAGCCCCAGCCGGGACTTACCTCGTCTGTGAGCTGTGGTTTGTAACTCACCTCGCCTGTTAGCTGCTAGCTGCGGTTTGTAACTCACCTCGTCTGTTAGCTGCTAGCTGTGGTTTGTAACACCTCGTCTGTTAGCTGCTAGCTGTGGTTTGTAACTCACCTCGTCTGTTAGCTGCTAGCTGTGGTTTGTAACTCACCTCGTCTGTTAGCTGCTAGCTGTGGTTTGTAACTCACCTCGTCTGTTAGCTGCTAGCTGTGGTTTGTAACTCACCTCGTCTGTTAGCTGCTAGCTGTGGTTTGTAACTCGCCTCGTCTGTTAGCTGTGGTTTATAACTCACCTCGTCTGTTAGCTGCAGTTTGTAACTCACCTCGTCTCTTAGCTGCTAGCTGTGGTTTGTAACTCACCTCGTCTGTTAGCTGCTAGCTGTGTTTTGTAACTCACCTCATCTGTTAGCTGCAGTTTGTAACTCACCTCGTCTGTTAGCTGCGGTTTGTAACTCACCTTGTCTGTTAGCTGCGTTTTAGAACACCTCGTCTGTTAGCTGCTAGCTGTGGTTTATAACTCACCTCGTCTGTTAGCTGCTAGCTGTGGTTTATAACTCACCTCGTCTGTTAGCTGCAGTTTGCAACTCACCTCGTCTCTTAGCTGCGGTTTATAACACCTCGTCTGTTAGCTGCTAGCTGTGGTTTGTAACTCACCTCGTCTGTTAGCTGCTAGCTGTGGTTTGTAACTCACCTCGTCTGTTAGCTACTAGCTGTGGTTTGTAACTCACCTCGTCTGTTAGCTACTAGCTGTGGTTTATAACTCACCTCGTCTGTTAGCTGTGGTTTGTAACTCACCTCGTCTGTTAGCTGCTAGCTGTGGTTTGTAACTCACCTCGTCTGTTAGCTGCTAGCTGTGGTTTATAACTCACCTCGTCTGTTAGCTGCTAGCTGTGGTTTATAACTCACCTCGTCTGTTAGCTGCTAGCTGTGGTTTGTAACTCACCTCGTCTGTTAGCTGCTAGCTGTGGTTTGTAACTCACCTCGTCTGTTAGCTGCTAGCTGTGGTTTGTAACTCGCCTCGTCTGTTAGCTGCTAGCTGTGGTTTATAACTCACCTCGTCTGTTAGCTGCAGTTTGTAACTCACCTCGTCTCTTAGCTGCTAGCTGTGGTTTGTAACTCACCTCGTCTGTTAGCTGCTAGCTGTGTTTTGTAACTCACCTCATCTGTTAGCTGCAGTTTGTAACTCACCTCGTCTGTTAGCTGCGGTTTGTAACTCACCTTGTCTGTTAGCTGCGCTTTAGAACACCTCGTCTGTTAGCTGCTAGCTGTGGTTTATAACTCACCTCGTCTGTTAGCTGCAGTTTGTAACTCACCTCGTCTCTTAGCTGCTAGCTGTGGTTTATAACACCTCGTCTGTTAGCTGCTAGCTGTGGTTTATAACTCACCTCGTCTGTTAGCTGCAGTTTGTAACTCACCTCGTCTCTTAGCTGCTAGCTGTGGTTTATAACACCTCGTCTGTTAGCTGCTAGCTGTGGTTTATAACTCACCTCGTCTGTTAGCTGCTAGCTGTGGTTTGTAACTCACCTCGTCTGTTAGCTGCTAGCTGTGGTTTGTAACTCACCTCGTCTGTTAGCTGCTAGCTGTGGTTTGTAACTCGCCTCGTCTGTTAGCTGCTAGCTGTGGTTTATAACTCACCTCGTCTGTTAGCTGCAGTTTGTAACTCACCTCGTCTCTTAGCTGCTAGCTGTGGTTTGTAACTCACCTCGTCTGTTAGCTGCTAGCTGTGTTTTGTAACTCACCTCATCTGTTAGCTGCAGTTTGTAACTCACCTCGTCTGTTAGCTGCGGTTTGTAACTCACCTTGTCTGTTAGCTGCGCTTTAGAACACCTCGTCTGTTAGCTGCTAGCTGTGGTTTATAACTCACCTCGTCTGTTAGCTGCAGTTTGTAACTCACCTCGTCTCTTAGCTGCTAGCTGTGGTTTATAACACCTCGTCTGTTAGCTGCTAGCTGTGGTTTATAACTCACCTCGTCTGTTAGCTGCAGTTTGTAACTCACCTCGTCTCTTAGCTGCTAGCTGTGGTTTATAACACCTCGTCTGTTAGCTGCTAGCTGTGGTTTGTAACTCACCTCGTCTGTTAGCTGCTAGATGCGGTTTATAACTCACCTCGTCTGTTAGCTACTAGCTGTGGTTTATAACTCACCTCGTCTGTTAGCTGCTAGCTGTGGTTTGTAACTCACCTCGTCTGTTAACTGCTAGCTGTGGTTTATAACTCACCTCGTCTGTTAGCTGCTAGCTGTGGTTTATAACTCACCTCGTCTGTTAGCTGCTAGCTGTGGTTTGTAACTCACCTCGTCTGTTAACTGCTAGCTGTGGTTTATAACTCACCTCGTCTGTTAGCTGCTAGCTGTGGTTTATAACTCACCTCGTCTGTTAGCTGCTAGCAGTGGTTTGTAACTCACCTCGTCTGTTAACTGCTAGCTGTGGTTTGTAACTCACCTCGTCTGTTAGCTGCTAGCTGTGGTTTATAACTCACCTCGTCTGTTAGCTACTAGCTGTGGTTTGTAACTCACCTCGTCTGTTAGCTACTAGCTGTGGTTTGTCTCCGAGCCTCTTCACCAGGTCAGACTGTTGTTTCAACACTGAATGTAGAGAGGAGATCTCAGTGGCCAGGGCCTCATAGGACTGTAGAACTGCCTTATCGCTGTAAAATAACAAGACTACAATGAGACAAGACTACAGGACAACACTCCTACATTCATCTACAGGACTATTTACATTTGCACAATACATACTTAATTCAGGACAGGAATACACAGATTTTTTGTTTGTTTTCTTTTTTTACATTTGTGGAAACACTCTATATACACTCACTGACTCTATATACACTCACTGGCTCTATATACACTCACTGGCTCTATATACACTCACTGGCTCTATATACACTCACTGGTCTCACTGGCTCTATATACACTCACTGGCTCTATATACACTCACTGACTCTATATACACTCACTGGCTCTATATACACTCACTGGCTCTATATACACTCACTGGCTCTATATACACTCACTGGCTCTATATACACTCACTGGCTCTATATACACTCACTGGCTCTATATACACTCACTGGCTCTATATACACTCACTGGCTCTATATACACTCACTGGTCTCACTGGCTCTATATACACTCACTGACTCTATATACACTCACTGACTCTATATACACTCACTGGCTCTATATACACTCACTGGTCTCACTGGCTCTATGTACACTCACTGGTCTCACTGGCTCTATATACACTCACTGGTCTCACTGGCTCTATGTACACTCACTGGCTCTATATACACTCACTGGCTCTATATACACTCACTGGCTCTATATACACTCACTGGCTCTATATACACTCACTGGCTCTATATACACTCACTGGCTCTATATACACTCACTGGTCTCACTGGCTCTATATACACTCACTGACTCTATATACACTCACTGGTCTCACTGGCTCTATATACACTCACTGGCTCTGTATACACTCACTGGTCTCACTGGCTCTATATACACTCACTGGCTCTATATACACTCACTGGCTCTATATACACTCACTGGCTCTATGTACACTCACTGACTCTATATACACTCACTGGTCTCACTGGCTCTATATACACTCACTGGCTCTATATACACTCACTGGCTCTATAGACACTCACTGGCTCTATAGACACTCACTGGCTCTATATACACTCACTGGCTCTATATACACTCACTGGCTCTATATACACTCACTGGTCTCACTGGCTCTATATACACTCACTGGTCTCACTGGCTCTATATACACTCACTGGCTCTATATACACTCACTGGCTCTATAGACACTCACTGGCTCTATAGACACTCACTGGCTCTATATACACTCACTGGCTCTATATACACTCACTGGCTCTATAGACACTCACTGGCTCTATAGACACTCACTGGCTCTATAGACACTCACTGGCTCTATAGACACTCACTGGCTCTATAGACACTCACTGGCTCTATAGACACTCACTGGCTCTATAGACACTCACTGGCTCTATAGACACTCACTGGCTCTATAGACACTCACTGGCTCTATATACACCCACTGGCTCTATATACACTCACTGGCTCTATAGACACTCACTGGCTCTATAGACACTCACTGGCTCTATATACACTCACTGGCTCTATATACACTCACTGGCTCTATATACACTCTTGCTTCTCCAAGCAATTCCAGAATATTAAAATAAACACATTTATTTAAATAATAATAGAAGAAAAATCCTTCAACATTAACCATTAACGCAAAGACCTAAAGGCATATTTGTGATGATATAGAGTGAAGATGCACCAGATGTTTTGAACATCCTAAAGGGGAGTCAGAAACGTGATGTTGGCAGCAGCACCTGTAAGACAGACTTTATAGAGGAGCACAGATCTCATGAACACGTTGACTAAACCGGACGCAGCAGAGAGACCCCGGCCTTCATTCATAGTCATGTTCCAATCACTTGCTATTGGTTTCACTGAGCTGAATATTTTTCTGCTGTTTTTCTAACTGAACCCGATGTGAAGTGTAATTGCTAAAATTTCTTGGACGTCGCATCTCCCTCTTGATTATTTTGTCTGAAAAACCATATCATGACCAAGACTTGGCATCTATAAGGTCTTATTTATGCATACATTTAAGCAATGAGATGAGATAAATATATATATATATATATTAGATACACACACAAAACTAGTCAAAAGCTTGTCTGGTACTGATTCTCTACAGAATTATAATATATTTATTTGCCAAGTGCTTTTCAAACGTTACATTTAAAAAAAGATACTCGGCTTAAAAAATGTCCTCTTGTGAGATTCACAGGATGGAGAAGGGATTGTTTCAGACAGGCACCTGTTCGGTGTGATTAAAAGGCTTTTACTTTGGTTCTCTATGAATGAAACTCTGGGTCTGTAGCGCCCTGTTCGGTGTGATTAAAAGGCTTTTACTTTGGTTCTCTATGAATGAAACTCTGGGTCTGTAGCGCCCTGTTCGGTGTGATTAGAAGGCTATTACTTTGGTTCTCTATGAATGAAACTCTGGGTCTGTAGCGCCCTGTTCGGTGTGATTAAAAGGCTATTACTTTGGTTCTCTATGAATGAAACTCTGGGTCTGTAGCGCCAACTAGTGGACATAATAATGTACTGGAGGTCTACGCCACGTTCCCAAATTAGATCAAATCCCTTTTGTATTTGTCAAACTCTCCTGATACAACTGCTGTAGTGGACTTTACAGTGAAATGCTTCTTCACCAGCCCTTTCACCAATCATGCAGAGTTTAAGTATGAAACATTTACTAAATAAAAAAAAAGGAAATAGTAACACAATAAAATAACAATAATGAGACTATATACAAGGAGTACTGAGTCACGGTGCAGGGGTACGAGGTAGTAATGAGACTATATACAAGGAGTACAGAGTCACGGTGCAGGGGTACCAGGTAGTAATGAGACTATATACAAGGAGTACAGAGTCACAGTGCAGGGGTACCAGGTAGTAATGAGACTATATACTAGGAGTACTGAGTCACAGTGCAGGGGTACCAGGTAGTAATGAGACTATATACAAGGAGTACAGAGTTACAGTGCAGGGGTACCAGGTAGTATACAGAGTCAGGGGTACCAGGTAGTAATGAGACTATATACAAGGAGTACTGAGTCACGGTGCAGGGGTACCAGGTAGTATACAGAGTCAGGGGTACCAGGTAGTAATGAGACTATATACAAGGAGTACAGAGTTACAGTGCAGGGGTACCAGGTAGTCTACAGAGTCAGGGGTACGAGGTAGTAATGAGACTATATACAAGGAGTAGAGTCACAGTGCAGGGGTACCAGGTAGTAATGAGACTATATACAAGGAGTAGCAGTACAGAGTCACAGTGCAGGGGTACCAGGTAGTAATGAGACTATATACAAGGAGTAGAGTCACGGTGCAGGGGTACGAGGTAGTAATGAGACTATATACAAGGAGTACAGAGTCACGGTGCAGGGGTACCAGGTAGTAATGAGACTATATACAAGGAGTACTGAGTCACAGTGCAGGGGTACCAGGTAGTAATGAGACTATATACAAGGAGTACAGAGTTACAGTGCAGGGGTACCAGGTAGTATACAGAGTCAGGGGTACCAGGTAGTAATGAGACTATATACAAGGAGTACAGAGTTACAGTGCAGGGGTACGAGGTAGTATACAGAGTCAGGGGTACCAGGTAGTAATGAGACTATATACAAGGAGTACTGAGTCACGGTGCAGGGGTACCAGGTAGTATACAGAGTCAGGGGTACCAGGTAGTAATGAGACTATATACAAGGAGTACAGAGTTACAGTGCAGGGGTACCAGGTAGTATACAGAGTCAGGGGTACGAGGTAGTAATGAGACTATATACAAGGAGTAGAGTCACAGTGCAGGGGTACCAGGTAGTAATGAGACTATATACAAGGAGTAGCAGTACAGAGTCACAGTGCAGGGGTACCAGGTAGTAATGAGACTATATACAAGGAGTACTGAGTCACGGTGCAGGGGTACCAGGTAGTATACAGAGTCAGGGGTACCAGGTAGTAATGAGACTATATACAAGGAGTACAGAGTTACAGTGCAGGGGTACCAGGTAGTATACAGAGTCAGGGGTACGAGGTAGTAATGAGACTATATACAAGGAGTAGAGTCACAGTGCAGGGGTACCAGGTAGTAATGAGACTATATACAAGGAGTAGCAGTACAGAGTCACAGTGCAGGGGTACCAGGTAGTAATGAGACTATATACAAGGAGTAGAGTCACGGTGCAGGGGTACGAGGTAGTAATGAGACTATATACAAGGAGTACAGAGTCACGGTGCAGGGGTACCAGGTAGTAATGAGACTATATACAAGGAGTACAGAGTCACGGTGCAGGGGTACCAGGTAGTATACAGAGTCAGGGGTACCAGGTAGTAATGAGACTATATACAAGGACTACAGAGTCACGGTGCAGGGGTACCAGGTAGTATACAGAGTCAGGGGTACCAGGTAGTAATGAGACTATATACAAGGAGTACTGAGTCACGGTGCAGGGGTACGAGGTAGTAATGAGACTATATACAAGGAGTAGAGTCACGGTGCAGGGGTACGAGGTAGTAATGAGACTATATACAAGGAGTACAGAGTCACGGTGCAGGGGTACCAGGTAGTAATGAGACTATATACAAGGAGTACAGAGTCACGGTGCAGGGGTACCAGGTAGTAATGAGACTATATACAAGGAGTACTGAGTCACGGTGCAGAGGTACCAGGTAGTAATGAGACTATATACAAGGAGTACAGAGTCACAGTGCAGGGGTACGAGGTAGTATACAGAGTCAGGGGTACCAGGTAGTAATGAGACTATATACAAGGAGTACTGAGTCACAGTGCAGGGGTACCAGGTAGTAATGAGACTATATAGAAGGAGTACAGAGTCACGGTGCAGGGGTACGAGGTAGTAATGAGACTATATACAAGGAGTACAGAGTCACAGTGCAGGGGTACCAGGTAGTATACAGAGTCAGGGGTACCAGGTAGTAATGAGACTATATACAAGGAGTACCAGTACAGAGTCACGGTGCAGGGGTACCAAGTAGTAATGAGACTATATACAAGAAGTACAGAGTCACGGTGCAGGGGTACCAGGTAGTAATGAGACTATATACAAGGAGTACCAGTACAGAGTCACGGTGCAGGGGTACCAGGTAGTAATGAGACTATATACAAGAAGTACAGAGTCACGGTGCAGGGGTACGAGGTAGTAATGAGACTATATACAAGGAGTAGAGTCACAGTGCAGGGGTACCAGGTAGTAATGAGACTATATACAAGGAGTACTGAGTCACGGTGCAGGGGTACCAGGTAGTAATGAGACTATATACAAGGAGTACTGAGTCACGGTGCAGGGGTACCAGGTAGTAATGAGACTATATACAAGAAGTACAGAGTCACGGTGCAGGGGTACCAGGTAGTAATGAGACTATATACAAGGAGTAGAGTCACAGTGCAGGGGTACCAGGTAGTAATGAGACTATATACAAGGAGTACTGAGTCACGGTGCAGGGGTACCAGGTAGTAATGAGACTATATACAAGAAGTACAGAGTCACGGTGCAGGGGTACCAGGTAGTAATGAGACTATATACAAGAAGTACAGAGTCACGGTGCAGGGGTACGAGGTAGTAATGAAACTATATACAAGGAGTATCAGTACAGAGTCAGGGGTACCAGGTAGTAATGAGACTATATACAAGGAGTACTGAGTCACGGTGCAGGGGTACCAGGTAGTAATGAGACAATATACAAGAAGTACAGAGTCACGGTGCAGGGGTACCAGGTAGTAATGAGACTATATACAAGAAGTAGAGTCACAGTGCAGGGGTACCAGGTAGTAATGAGACTATATACAAGGAGTACTGAGTCACGGTGCAGGGGTACCAGGTAGTAATGAGACAATATACAAGAAGTACAGAGTCACGGTGCAGGGGTACCAGGTAGTAATGAGACTATATACAAGAAGTAGAGTCACGGTGCAGGGGTACCAGGTAGTAATGAGACTATATACAAGAAGTAGAGTCACAGTGCAGGGGTACCAGGTAGTAATGAGACTATATACAAGGAGTACAGAGTCACGGTGCAGGGGTACCAGGTAGTAATGAGACTATATACAAGGAGTAGAGTCACAGTGCAGGGGTACCAGGTAGTTGAGGTTATTGAGGTAATATGTACATGTCGGTGGGGGTGAAAGTGTCTTGGCAATCAGGATAGATAATAAACAGACTAGCAGCAACGTATGTAAAGAGTGTGAAAGAGTTTGAATGTATATAGAGCCAGTGAGACTAGTGAGTGTATATAGAGCCAGTGAGACCAGTGAGTTGAACTGATGCCTTGAATTTCTGTGGCATGTATCCTCGTCTATTCTAGTACGATCTGTCTGTCTGAGTGGCATGTCCCAGTACTCAGACGAGTTTCTTATTGAAAGTAAACCCTGTTGCTAGGTAAACTACAGACAGATCTACCTGGCTCTGAGGTAAAACAAAGCTTTGTCTCCACCTGGTGGCTGGTGTATGGTATCTACACTATGACAGGTGTTTCAAATGGGGCTAAATTCTGCTTCCAAATTAATTTAGTGAGATTTTCCCCTGGTGTCAAACCTGAAGGAGTATTCTGAGGAGATGAGGGACATACCTGGGGTTAGACTCCACGTGATTCTGGTCACCGTCAGTTCCAGAAGAATCCTAGGAAGAGGAGGTCATCAAAAGAGTTATAAATGAAACCCTAGAATAAGAGCGTAGTTCACAGGACCACGTCTGGAAAAGAGAAGCTCGGCAAAACTACACAGGCATTCTGGTTGCTCCACAATGTGTCTTCATGGACCTCAAAACAAAGGTTTTGGTCAACCGATCTTCACTGGGTTTTTGGGTCAACAAGACCTTCACCGGGTTTTTGGGTCAACAAGACCTTCACCGTGTTTTTGGGTCAACAAGACCTTCACCGTGTTTTTGGGTCAACAAGACCTTCACCGGGTTTTTAGGTCAACAGACCTTCACCGGGTTTTTGGGTCAACAGATCTTCACCGGGTTTTTGGGTCAACCGATCTTCACTGGGTTTTTGGGTCAACAGACCTTCACCGGGTTTTTGGGTCAACAAGACCTTCACCGTGTTTTTGGGTCAACAGATCTTCACCGGGTTTTTAGGTCAACAGACCTTCACCGGGTTTTTAGGTCAACAGATCATAGTCTTACCCCACAGGGTTCCTGCAGTCGGTTCTTCTCCAGAGTCATCCTCTTCAACTCCTCCTGCAGAGTATGGACCTTCAGTTCACTGTTGATCCTGTCCACCTGCCAGTAGTCCTGACTACTGGTTAGAGACTTCATCACTACGGAGGGAGAACACACGCACACACACACACGGTTAGAATACACGTTGTCACTTCTGGGTCATGTGACATCAGTCCCCCCTCTACTTCTTTAACTCTAGTTGGTCTGGGAGAAACATTGAACATGAGGGTAGAGAGAGTTGAACAATGAACACTCTGGCTGGTCTGGGAGAAACATTGAACATCGGGGTAGAGAGAGTTGAACAATGAACACTCTGGCTGGTCTGGGAGAAACATTGAACATGAGGGTAGAGAGAGTTGAACAATGAACACTCTGGCTGGTCTGGGAGAAACATTGAACATGAGGGTAGAGAGAGTTGAACAATGAACACTCTGGCTTGTCTGGGGGAAACATTGAACATCAGGGTTGAGAGGTCCCTTGGCTGAGGTTAAGTCCCTGTTCATTAAAGTACCTTGGCTGAGGTTAAGTCCCTGCTCATTAAAGTACCTTGGCTGAGGTTAAGTCCCTGCTCATTAAAGTACCTTGGCTGAGGTTAAGTCCCTGCTCATTAAAGTACCTTGGCTGAGGTTAAGTCCCTGCTCATTAAAGTACCTTGGCTGAGGTTAAGTCCCTGCTCATTAAAGTACCTTGGCTGAGGTTAAGTCCCTGCTCATTAAAGTACCTTGGCTGAGGTGAAGTCCCTGCTCATTAAAGTACCTTGGCTGAGGTTAAGTCCCTGCTCATTAAAGTACCTTGGCTGAGGTTAAGTCCCTGCTCATTAAAGTACCTTGGCTGAGGTTAAGTCCCTGCTCATTAAAGTACATTGGCTGAGGTTAAGTCCCTGCTCATTAAAGTACCTTGGCTGAGGTGAAGTCCCTGCTCATTAAAGTACCTTGGCTGAGGTTAAGTCCCTGCTCATTAAAGTACCTTGGCTGAGGTTAAGTCCCTGCTCATTAAAGTACCTTGGCTGAGGTTAAGTCCCTGCTCATTAAAGTACCTTGGCTGAGGTTAAGTCCCTGCTCATTAAAGTACCTTGGCTGAGGTTAAGTCCCTGCTCATTAAAGTACCTTGGCTGAGGTGAAGTCCCTGCTCATTAAAGTACCTTGGCTGAGGTTAAGTCCCTGCTCATTAAAGTACCTTGGCTGAGGTTAAGTCCCTGCTCATTAAAGTACCTTGGCTGAGGTTAAGTCCCTGCTCATTAAAGTACCTTGGCTGAGGTTAAGTCCCTGCTCATTAAAGTACCTTGGCTGAGGTTAAGTCCCTGCTCATTAAAGTACCTTGGCTGGTCTCCATCTCAGTCTTCAACTGCAGCAGCTCCATCTCTTTGGCCTGCAGCTGCTCATTCAGGAGCCTCTCAGACTCACTCTTCTCCCTCTTCTAGAGAAACACAGTTAAAGAAAGAGAGATATGATGAAGAGTAAAAGACGAAGAGTCCGAGAAGCAGGAGGAGAGACAGTTACACAGAGACAGGATAAAGAGAGGAAGAGTCAGAGAAGCAGGAGGATATACTGCTTTTGACCAGCTGGACCTGGTGGACTGTCTACACCAGCTGGACCTAGTGGACTGTACACACCAGCTGGACCTAGTGGACTGTACACACCAGCTGGACCTAGTGGACTGTACACACCAGCTGGACCTAGTGGACTGTACACACCAGCTGGACCTAGTGGACTGTACACGCCAGCTGGATCTAGTGGACTGTACACGCCAGCTGGACCTAGTGGACTGTACACGCCAGCTGGACCTAGTGGACTGTACACGCCAGCTGGACCTAGTGGACTGTCCACACCAGCTGGACCTAGTGGACTGTACACACCAGCTGGACCTAGTGGACTGTACACACCAGCTGGACCTAGTGGACTGTCCACACCAGCTGGACCTAGTGGACTGTCCACACCAGCTGGACCTAGTGGACTGTCCACACCAGCTGGACCTAGTGGACTGTCCACACCAGCTGGACCTAGTGGACTGTACACACCAGCTGGACCTAGTGGACTGTACACACCAGCTGGACCTAGTGGACTGTCCACGCCAGCTGGACCTAGTGGACTGTCCACGCCAGCTGGACCTAGTGGACTGTACACGCCAGCTGGACCTAGTGGACTGTCCATGCCAGCTGGACTTAGTGGACTGTACATACCAGTTTATTTAGCTCCAGTTGCAGGTCCTCCTTCTCCATGTAGATGCCACGGTAGGCACTGAAGGCCTTGTTGACGTACTGGGGTCCTTCAGGGGAAGGAGCTTCAGGCCTGAACAGCTACAGGTTACAACCACACGTCATCAGTTACAACACAGCTACAGGTTACAACACACAGCTACAGGTTACAACCACACGTCATCAGTTACAACACAGCTACAACACAGCTACAGGTTACAACACACAGCTACAGGTTACAACCTACAGCTAACAACACACAGCTACAGGTTACAACACAGCTACAGGTTACAACACAGCTACAGGTTACAACACAGCTACAGGTTACAACCTACAGCTAACAACACACAGCTACAGGTTACAACACAGCTACAGGTTACAACACACAGCTACAGGTTACAACACACAGCTACAGGTTACAACACACAGCTACAGGTTACAACACACAGCTACAGGTTACAACACACAGCTACAGGTTACAACACACAGCTACAGGTTACAACACAGCTACAGGTTACAACACAGCTACAGGTTACAACACACAGCTACAGGTTACAACACACAGCTACAGGTTACAACACACAGCTACAGGTTACAACACACAGCTACAGGTTACAACACACAGCTACAAGTCACAACACAGCTACAGGTCACAACACAGCTACAGGTTACAACACACAGCTACAGGTTACAACACACAGCTACAGGTTACAACACACAGCTACAGGTTACAACACACAGCTACAGGTTACAACACACAGCTACAGGTTACAACACACAGCTACAGGTTACAACACAGCTACAGGTTACAACACACAGCTACAGGTTACACCACACAGCTACAGGTTACACCACACAGCTACAGGTTACACCACACAGCTACAGGTTACAACACACAGCTACAGGTTACAACACACAGCTACAGGTTACAACACACAGCTACAGGTTACAACACACAGCTACAGGTTACACCACACAGCTACAGGTTACAACACACAGCTACAGGTTTCAACACACAGCTACAGGTGACAACCACACAGCTACAGGTGACAACCACACAGCTACAGGTGACAACCACACAGCTACAGGTGACAACCACACAGCTACAGGTTACAACACACAGCTGTTGAATCTCATGATGCAAGCCTCTCCAAGAACAGGATGACCTCAACACATTGATAAGTGACAATGTTTTACTGTGAGAACAACCCCTGACAATACAGCTAGATCTACTTTGACCATCTGAGGGTTTATTTGTCTCCCCCCCAAAAAAATCTATGACCCTAATCGGGATAATAAAGTTGTATTTTACTGCTACTGCTGAGAACTTACTTGCTGTATCAAGGTATGAAGTTGTTAGAGCAGAGAAGGTTTACTACCAACCTATTTTGGGTGCTGAGTCAGCTGACTGTCAGCTGACTGTTGTGTCTTAATGAAAGCCTGTACCTTATCTTCCAGCTGTTTGACTCTCTTCCTCAGCAGTGTGTTCTCTCTCTCCGTGTCTCTCAGCCTCTTCTTGATGTCCTCGTACGCTGTGACCAGGGCAAAGTGGGAGGCTACAGACTCGTCCCCGGCACACACGGACACGGGGCTCTCTCCTGCTCCACCGTACGCCGTCTCGTGCTTCAGAATGCAGATGTCATCCTCCACTGCCTCCATGCCAAGCTCCATGCCAGGCCTAGCTAGTAGAGAGCAGAGGTAGACCCCAGGAGTCAATTATACACAACTAAGACAATACAATAATGCCAAGCTCCATGCCAGGCCTAACTAGTAGAGAGCAGAGGTAGACCCCAGGAGTCAGTTATACACAACTAAGACAATACAATAATGCCAAGCTCCATGCCAGGCCTAGCTAGTAGAGAGCAGAGGTAGACCCCAGGAGTCAATTATACACAACTAAGACAATACAATAATGCCAAGCTCCATGCCAGGCCTAGCTAGTAGAGAGCAGACCCGAGGAGTCAGTTATACACAACTAAGACAATACAATAATGCCAAGCTCCATGCCAGGCCTAGCTAGTAGAGAGCAGAGAGTAGACCCGAGGAGTCAGTTATACACAACTAAGACAATACAATAATGCCAAGCTCCATGCCAGGCCTAGCTAGTAGAGAGCAGAGAGTAGACCCCAGGAGTCAGTTATACACAACTAAGACAATACAATAATGACATAGAGTTTGACATAGAGTTGCATATATTTGGGAACAAATGTGTTTATTTCCAGCAAACTTTAGAATGACAATCGTTGTGTGCCATGCCAGTTGTGCTACAAGTCCAGGATTGAGATTCTAGCGATGAGTTGACGTCACTCGTTTGAAAATGCAGAGAAAGGGTCTAGGTACAAAAATAAATAGGAGGAGCCAGTTAAACTCCTCTCTCTTTCTTATCTTAGCCATAACAAGCTGCGTTGGGCTTGGCTACTTGTGCAAGACACCAAGATAACCAGCTCTGGGACACAACATCGGGAGTCTGTGTATTGGTTGGATTCCCAATACACAGACTCCTGATGTTGTGTCGCAATGTTACACGATAACGGAAGTGAGAGCTAAGGAACTGTTGCGTCAAAAAGAGAAAGCAAAACCAATGTTGTATGTCACGACACTTGTTGAAATCAATATATCTATCAATATATATCTGAAACCATTAGTTAAAACCATAATCCATTATTATCGGTTAAAACAATTAGTAAATATATCAGGTTGTCATAAAATAAACACGTCCCTTTCCACCACACCAGGCAAAATCAAAACATCAGCATTTCGAAGGACGTTAGCATCGCTAGCTAGCAACTCGGGACAGGCCATTATTCAATATGGATCAACCCAAACTAAAGACTGTTGTGTTATCTAGCGTGCTAAATTGGTAATCTAGACCTTACAACTGTGAGCCAGTTGGCGATGGCAGTCTTATAGCAGTTAGCTGGCAGCTAAACGATACAAGAATACGCAGCCAGCTGATGATCAATTGATACTAGCTAGCCGCGTTAGCTTATTTTACCTTGTTGATGTTGTTTTCGACGATATCACGTTGTGTATCTACCGAGCATGGTTTGGTACCAATTTACAGGACGACTGTGATGCCAAAATATATATCGGTTGTAAATCGTTATTTTATATGTTTTCGATATATAATATATTTGTGAATAACCATGAACCAGGAAACATCCACCGTCATGTGAAATGTCACTTTCAAAACTTCCGGGGTGAAGTGATTTTCAAAATAAAAGCCCCGACGTCATCCTCGACTTTAAAAAACTATTAATCTGGTTGTAACTAGATATGTTACTCGGATGAATACTATAATATTTGAAAAGCTTCCAAACTATGGGCTAGAGATTATAGAAACAATATAATGTGTATTCATACTATTTTATTTTTATGACATGAACATAATTTCTGGTCTCGGGCTTCTGCTGACCTCTCCCCCGCAAAGTTCGACACTCGATTATTTTGCCTTTGCCGGGTAGCTAGCAAAATGATAAATTGGAGAGCTAGCTTGCTAAATTCGCTAGTAGTAGTGATACACATTTGCAATTCAATCTGTGTAAGGTTATATACATTTATTCGGGGATAGCTAGCCAGCCAGTTATCAATATATCTAGAAACGACTTGAACGAAGACGGACGTTAGCTAGGTGCTAATAAGAATACTTTTATCCAAAGCTAGAATGTTGTTAGCCAGCTGGCTAACGTTAGCTAGAATCATGACGATCTAAATGTGTGGATCTGTTAGCAAAGGACATTCATTCATTGTCTAGCTAGTAGCTCAGTATATTTAAAAATATTTGCAAGCAAGTAGTCTTAGCAAATACATTATAGACCGCTGACACTAATGATTTATTTTCTCTATGACAATATCAGATGGGCTAGCTAGCCAATATGTTTGTGTTTGCTTGTTTAGGTCAGCCAAGATCGCTCAGTTCAGCTGTAAAAAAAAATGAGTCTTCCAGACCGGAATGCCAATGAGGATGAAACATCCTACTATGCAGACAAGACCTGGGTCCAGTGCGAGTCTCCCAGATGCCTGAAGTGGAGACTGGTACCAAAGGGTGATGAAGCGGTGGCTGAGCTGGACCATGACAAGTCCTGGCGCTGTCATATGAACCCAGACCCTCTATTCAGCCACTGCAGCATCCCTCAGGGCCATTTCCCCAACAACTCCCAGTTCAAGGAACATGGCCTGAAGGTGGTGTACTTCCTGCTTCCTGTCGGGAGCCTGGTGCTGGTGAAAGGATGCAACTGGCCATGGTACGGGATGGGTGGCTGTTTGTGCTTATGTGCCCGTTTCCAGGACTCAGATCAAGGCTAGGCCTGAAAGGGCTTTTTAGTCCAGAAGTAGGTTTAATATAGTTCCATGAAAACAGGCACTAACCCTAGGCCTGAAGGGCTTTTTAGTCCAGAAGTAGGTTTAATATAGTTCCATGAAAACAGGCACTAACCCTAGGCCTGAAGGGCTTTTTAGTCCAGAAGTAGGTTTAATCTAGTTCCATGAAAACAGGCACTAACCCTAGGCCTGAAGGGCTTTTTAGTCCAGAAGTAGGTTTAATCTAGTTCCATGAAAACAGGCACTAACCCTAGGCCTGAAGGGCTTTTTAGTCCAGAAGTAGGTTTAATCTAGTTCCATGAAAACAGGCACTAACCCTAGGCCTGAAGGGCTTTTTAATCCAGAAATAGGTTTCATCTAGTTCCATGAAAACCGTCCCTTAACTACTACAGTAAGTTCTATTGAATTCATCCATACCCGTGTCAGATAAAGCGTTAACTAATCATTGTTGCTCTCTCCAGGTGGCCAGCCATTCTAAGTCCAGACCCCAACGTGGAGGAGTATGTGAGGCTGGACAGCGAGGGTTATGTGGAGCACTACCATGTTGAGTTCCTGGGGAAACCTCACACCAGATACTGGGCTGCTGCCAAGCATGTCGAACTCTACCACACCTCCTCCACTAAAGTATGTATCTTTTTTCTTTGTTTGCCAGTTTAATGTTAGTTAGTGAAGGCCCATAGAGATGAAAGATTCAGTGATATGACGAGACATACTCTTATCTTGGAGGGAATTTAAAACATCTGAAACGTTTTGAGCTGGTTTTTCCAGACACAGATTTAGCCTGGTCCTAAACTAGAATAAAACCTCTCAATGGAGAATCTCTAATGAAAATTTTAAATTCCAAAACTAGGCTTAAATCTGTGTCTGAGAAACAAAATCAAAGTGTTTTTTCGGCGTAGCCCAAATACAGGAACATGAGAGGTGCTATGAGGAAGTCGTATGAGGTGGCGATGGAGGAGGTGGCTAAGGTCAGGGAGATGGGATGTGAGGAGAGACTGCAGATCAGCCACTTCCAGCCTCAGGAATGTGAGTAGACTTACATCTGAATAACTGCATTAATAGAGTCTCTGAGATACTTTCACCCGATCACTGTCTTTTTGAACATGGTGCATTTGTTTTTTAATGGCATTCAGAATTGTCCCAGAATTGGGTTCTAATGTTTCATATTTGAAGTCAGTTTCATATTTGAAATAAGTTTCATATTTGAAATAGGCAGAAAAATAAATTCAGATATATGGAGATGGTGCTATGCTGTTGTCCGAATAGATCTGTGGTGATACTGTGTTGATTCTGTGTTGCATGATGTGACCCCCGTGTGATTGTGTGTCAGTGTTGAGTCAGGCTCAGAGGTTAATGCATGATGTGACCCCCTTGTGACTGTGTGTCAGTGTTGAGTCAGGCTCAGAGGTTAATGCATCATGCATTATAGCCAGCAGCATACCACCCTGCATACCACTACTGGCTTGCTTCTGAAGCTAAGCAGGGTTGGTCCTGGTCAGTCCCTGGATGGGAGACCAGATGCTGCTGGAAGTGGTGTTGGAGGGCCAGTAGGAGGCACTCTTTCCTCTGGTCTAAAAAATATCCCAATGCCCCAGGGCAGTGATTGGGGACACTGCCCTGTGTAGGGTGCCGTCTTTCGGATGGGACGTTAAACGGGTGTCCTGACTCTCTGAGGTCATTAAAGATCCCATGGCACTTATCGTAAGAGTAGGGGTGTTAACCCCGGTGTCCTGGCTAAATTCCCAATCTGGCCCTCAAACCATCATGGTCACCTAACAATCCCCAGTTTACAATTGGCTCATTCATCCCCCTCCTCTCCCCTGTAACTATTCCCCAGGTCGTTGCTGCAAATGAGAACGTGTTCTCAGTCAACTTACCTGGTAAAATAACGGTAAATAAATAAATAAATGTGACCCCCGTGTGACTGTGTGTCAGTGTTGTTTCAGGCTCAGAGGTTAATGCATGCCATTGAGAGGATGCTCAGACAATGCTCCAACCAGCAGGACAACCAGGGCAAGGTAGAGACATTTAGGTTCTAGTAACTTCTGTATTTGACTCATCTCCTGGGTATCCAGTATCCACTGCTATTAGGATGTTTCTGCAGACACGTTACATACATCAATGATTGACTATTTTCAATGAGATGAATGACGGCCGCCGTGTTGTATTTTGCTACATGTTACGTGTGTATCGATGTTGTGACAGCGCGACCAGATGATTAGGATGTGGGATGCCAGCATCGAGGAGGATGGAGACATTCTGATCATAGAAGGTTTCAGGTTTGACAGCGCTACCTGTCTGGAGGACCTGATGACTACAGGAAACAAGAAATAAGAGATTTTTTTAAACAAGATATTTTAACAAGATATTTTAACAAGATATTTCCGGAGTTTTTTTCTGAAACACGTGTTCATTCTTTCCCCTTAAAGTGCTTTTATATTTATGATATTTATTTGTAATGTTATATTTTTCTAAAATATGTGTTACTGTGGTCATTGTTGAAGGAAATATACATTGTGGTGACTGGCAGTGTAAAGAAGCCTTCAACCTCAGCACAGTCTTTTCTGTTGGGCCCGTTTGTTAAATCTCTCACTGTGTTCATTTATTCTCAAGTTGTCATTTTATGTTATTGCTCTATTGTTATTCCAATACATGTTGTATTCCTCATGTTTTTTAAAGTTCAGAGAATGTAGTAAATAAACGTTATCAGACAACAAAACCATTGTAGTGCATCAACAATCACTTCTTAATTACGTCATGATAATATACTCTATATAGCAGGATAATGTACTGTATATAGCAGTATGGAGCAGGATAATGTACTGTATATAGCAGTATGGAGCAGGATAATGTACTGTATATAGCAGTATGGAGCAGGATAATGTACTGTATATAGCAGTATGGAGCAGGATAATGTACTGTATATAACACTATAGTGCAGGATAATGTACTGTATATAGCAGTATAGTGCAGGATAATGTACTGTATATATCAGTATAGTGCAGGATAATGTACTGTATATAACAGTATAGTGTGGGGAAACAGGGTAAGGAGGGACCAAGCCAATACTCCATATTATAAAAGACAGGGACCAAGCCAATACTCCATATTATAACAGACAGGGACCAAGCCAATACTCCATATTATAACAGACAGGGTGAGGAGGGACCAAGCCAATACTCCATATTATAACAGACAGGGTGAGGAGGGACCAAGCCAATACTCCATATTATAACAGACAGGGACCAAGCCAATACTCCATATTATAACAGACAGGGACCAAGCCAATACTCCATATTATAACAGACAGGGTAAGGAGGGACCAAGCCAATACTCCATATTATAACAGACAGGGACCAAGCCAATACTCCATATTATAACAGACAGGGACCAAGCCAATACGCCATATTATAACAGACAGGGTGGGGAGGGACCAAGCCAATACTCCATATTATAACAGACAGGGACCAAGCCAATACTCCATATTATAACAGACAGGGTGAGGAGGGACCAAGCCAATACTCCATATTATAACAGACAGGGTGAGGAGGGACCAAGCCAATACTCCATATTATAACAGACAGGGACCAAGCCAATACTCCATATTATAACAGACAGGGACCAAGCCAATACTCCATATTATAACAGACAGGGACCAAGCCAATACTCCATATTATAACAGACAGGGTGAGGAGGGACCAAGCCAATACTCCATATTATAACAGACAGGGTGGGGAGGGACCAAGCCAATACTCCATATTATAACAGACAGGGACCAAGCCAATACTCCATATTATAACAGACAGGGACCAAGCCAATACTCCATATTATAACAGACAGGGTAAGGAGGGACCAAGCCAATACTCCATATTATAACAGACAGGGACCAAGCCAATACTCCATATTATAACAGACAGGGCGGTGTCCCACATGGAACCCTATTCCCTTTATAGTGTACAGCCCTATGGCCTCTGGTAAAATGTAGGCTCAGTGCACTAGACAGCCATAGACTGTGGAATTCTCTGGTGTATTGTTGAACACAGTGGCCTGGTCTGTGAATCTTTAGACTGTGGAATTCTCTCCTGTATTGTTGTACACAGTGGCCTGGTCTGTGAATCTTTAGACTGTGGAATTCTCTCCTGTATTGCTGTACACAGTGGCCTGGTCTGTGAATCTTTAGACTGTGGAATTCTCTCCTGTATTGTTGAACACAGTAGACTGGTCTGTGAATCTTTAGACTGTGGAATTCTCTTGTGTATTGTTGTACACAGTGGCCTGGTCTGTGAATCTTTAGACTGTGGAATTCTCTGGTGTATTGTTGTACACAGTGGCCTGGTCTGTGAATCTTTAGACTGTGGAATTCTCGTGTGTTGTTGTACACAGTGGCCTGGTCTGTGAATCTTTAGACTGTGGAATTCTCTGGTGTATTGTTGTACACAGTAGACTGGTCTTTGAATCTTTAGACTGTGGAATTCTCTGGTGTATTGTTGTACACAGTGGCCTGGTCTGTGAATCTTTAGACTGTGGAATTCTCTGGTGTATTGTTGTACACAGTGGCCTGGTCTGTGAATCTTTAGACTGTGGAATTCTCTTGTGTATTGTTGTACACAGTGGCCTGGTCTGTGAATCTTTAGACTGTGGAATTCTCTCCTGTATTGTTGTACACAGTGGCCTGGTCTGTGAATCTTTAGACTGTGGAATTCTCTCCTGTATTGTTGTACACAGTGGCCTGGTCTGTGAATCTATAGACTGTGGAATTCTCTGGTGTATTGTTGTACACAGTGGACTGGTCTGTGAATCTTTAGACTGTGGAATTCTCTCCTGTATTGTTGTACACAGTAGACTGGTCTGTGAATCTTTAGACTGGAATTCTCTTGTGTATTGTTGTACACAGAAGACTGGTCTGTGAATCTTTAGACTGTGGAATTCTCTGGTGTATTGTTGTACACAGTGGCCTGGTCTGTGAATCTTTAGACTGTGGAGTTCTCTCAGTGTATTGTTGTACACAGTAGACTGGTCTGTGAATCTTTAGACTGTGGAATTCTCTCCTGTATTGTTGTACACAGTAGACTGGTCTGTGAATCTTTAGACTGTGGAATTCTCTCCTGTATTGTTGTACACAGTGGCCTGGTCTGTGAATCTTTAGACTGTGGAATTCTCTGGTGTATTGTTGTACACAGTGGCCTGGTCTGTGACTCTTTAGACTGTGGAATTCTCTCCTGTATTGTTGTACACAGTGGCCTGGTCTGTGAATCTTTAGACTGTGGAATTCTCTGGTGTATTGTTGTACACAGTAGACTGGTCTGTGAATCTTTAGACTGTGGAATTCTCGTGTATTGTTGTACACAGTGGCCTGGTCTGTGAATCTTTAGACTGTGGAATTCTCTCGTGTATTTTTGTACACAGTGGCCTGGTCTGTGAATCTTTAGACTGTGGAATTCTCTCCTGTATTGTTGTACACAGTGGCCTGGTCTGTGAATCTTTGGAAAGGTTCCAGAACGCTTTAAACAAGGCCACATGTCCTTGATAGGTTGACCTCAGAGTGACAGACAGAGAGCAGGGGAATGTGATGCTGCAGCCATGGCATTCCTTTTAATTACACTGCAGAGCTGCTACTGAGAGCTCAGCGAGGTGTGTGTGTGTGTGTCTGTGCGTGTGTGTGTGTATGTGTGTGTCTGTGCACTGCACCCTACATCTTGGTAGTTGCTGCAGTGCTGCACGACATTGCCTGCTTCAGTCATAAAAGTGTATTGTGAGTTTGTCCGTACTGTGCGGTAGTAAAATGACACTGCTGATGTTGAATAGGAAAACAGCTAATTGAATAGTAGAATCTCTGTTTGAAGAAGGACATGCTCTATGATCTGGTACTGCTTTAACAAATCACCACACTTCCTCTGAAAGATCTTATTATCGTTGAGTTGCCTTTTTATCATAAGACTGACTTTCATACAGTTCTACGGTTCTGCTTTATATCAGACTACCTGCTGTGCTTTATATCCTGAAGGGGAATTAGTTTAAATAACCAGACTACCTGCTGTGCTTTATATCCTGAAGGGGAATTAGTTTAAATAACCAGACTACCTGCTGTGTTTATACCCCTGAAGGGGAATTAGTTTAAATAACCAGACTACCTGCTGTGCTTTATATCCTGAAGGGGAATTAGTTTAAATAACCAGACTACCTGCTGTGCTTTATATCCTGAAGGGGAATTAGTTTAAATAACCAGACTACCTGCTGTGCTTTATACCCCTGAAGGGCAATTAGAGCACGGGAGGGTCAGCGTATGAGTCCAAATCAAAGTTCACGAAACAGAGCACGGAGGGCACTTCTCCAATCCGTACTCCGTTTGTACATTTTTTAAAGCATGCATCGATGCAACGGAAAGTATGCACAGAAATATGACTCAACCACGTAATAAAATTACATAACATTTCTTGAAATCAATAGGCCATTATTTGAGCTGAAGCCAGAGAAAATACACTCTGACTTCGCAATGACATTTTGCCTATTCACATCACATATGTTGCCTGACTACAATATTTTATCTTGATACGTTAATAAATACATGCTGTGTTAATTTTAGCATGTTTACCTACCTATGGACCGTATATCACAAGCCCATAATAAGTCAATAAGGCTAACTGGCTAGCTACTAGTACTGTTAGCGAGCCAGATAGCCACGGTTAGCTAGCTACCAGTATTGTTAGGGCTAACTGCCTAGCTACTAGTACTGTTAGGGCTAACTGGCTAGTGTTAGTAAAACGTTTACTGTTGACAGGAGAACAAGAGGAGACAATAGGACGAGGTGGATAATTATATAATAAGGCCGTTTAATTACATGTAAAGATATCTTAGTAAAATCTTGCAGCAAGGCTCTTTCAGTCTGACTCCTAGTGAATCGTCCGGGAAAGAGGGAGTTTCCAGAAATGTTCAGTACTATATAGACAACAAGCAAAGTAGGTAGATCTGCGAGTCCGGCCTTCCAGTTGGTCGATCTGGGTCTTGGGTATTCCTGATCAGGCCTGGTGTCCACGTTCCATTGGTTCCTGAGAGTTCTTTGTCCTGAGGTCCAACCATGGGTTGGGTGTGTCTGTGTGATTGTCATGGGGGAGGGGAATTGTGGGTGCCGTGTATATGTCCTATGTGTCCAGCATATGTCCAAGAGAAAGAGGGGGTGTGTATGTTGTGTCAACTTATAGGTAATGTTGAGAAGTTGTTAAAACAAGTTACCAATATCTAATACAATTTCTTACACTAGCTACCAGTACTGTTAGGGCTAACTGGCTAGCTACTAGTTCTGTTAGGGATAACTGACTAGCTGCTACTACTGTTAGGGCTAACTGGCTAGCTACCAGTACTGTTAGGGCTAACTGGCTAGCTACCAGTACTGTTAGGGCTAACTGGCTAGCTACTAGTACTGTTAGGGCTAACTGGCTAGCTACTAGTAATGTTAGGGATAACTGACTAGCTGCTACTACTGTTAGGGCTAACTGGCTAGCTACCAGTACTGTTAGGGCTAACTGGCTAGCTACCAGTACTGTTAGGGATAACTGGCTAGCTACTAGTAATGTTAGGGCTAACTGGCTAGCTACTAGTACTGTTAGGGCTAACTGGCTAGCTACTAGTACTGTTAGGGCTAACTGGCTAGCTACTACTACTTTTAGGGCTAACTGGCTAGCTACTAGTACTGTTAGGGCTAACTGGCTAGCTACTAGTACTGTGAGGGCTAACTGGCTAGCTACTAGTACTGTTAGGGCTAACTGGCTAGCTACTAGTACTGTTAGGTCTAACTGGCTAGCTACCAGTACTGTTGGGGCTAACTGGCTAGCTACCAGTACTGTTAGGGCTAACTGGCTAGCTACCAGTACTGTTAGGGCTAACTGGCTAGCTACCAGTACTGTTAGGGCTAACTGGCTAGCTACTAGTACTGTTAGAGAGCCAGATAGCCACGGATAATTGTTAGCTAGCTACCCACGAATAATTGACATCTTCCTTGCATAACATTAGTTTTAGGTCATTTTTGCCCGTTAAACCAGCTAGGTTAGCTACATTATTACGATTCACGTATCAATATCTAGCAGATAGTTATGAAGTTAAACGTGTTGCTTTGTGTATTATCTTGTTGGGTCTCTCTTGTTGCCATTATCCTGTCTGGAAGAAGGGTCAGTGAATGAGGACGTGCAGCGTGAGGTAAATACAGTAGGGGGAGTGCTTCTCAAGTGTATTGTTTATGTGTTCTCTACCCTCTCATCCTCACAAGAACGTACTCTGAGAATGCACTCAGAGCATGAGAGTGTGGAGCGTGGTAGTATGCGTATTGAGAAACACCCTACGTTTTTGCTGCTTGGCCAATTAGTGAGTGAGATAACATCTGTTAGGAGAGGACAATGTGGCTCTGTTCAGATCCGTCTCTCTCTCTCTCTCTCTCTCTCTCTCTCTCTCTCTCTCTCTCTCTCTCTCTCTCTCTCTCTCTCTCTCTCCTCTCTCTCTCTCTCTCTCTCTCTCTCTCTCTCTCTCTCTCTCTCTCTCTCTCTCTCTCTCTCTCTCTCTCTCTCTCTCTCTCTCTCTCTCTCTCTCTCTCTCTCTCTCTCTCTCTCTCTCTCTCTCTCTCTCTCTCTCTCTCTCTCTCTCTCTCTCTCTCTCTCTCTCTCTCTCCCATTGAAACTCAAACTAGTTCTTCAGAGGTCGCCTCCACTACCTGCTGGTATAGAGATATATACTGTTAAATACGTCTCCTACCTGCTGGTATAGAGAGATAGACATATACTGTTAAATACATCTCCTACCTGCTGGTTTAGAGATATATACTGTTAAATACGTCTCCTACCTGCTGGTATAGAGAGATATATACGTCTCCTACCTGCTGGTATAGAGAGATATATAAAGTTAAATACGTCTCCTACCTGCTGGTATAGATAGATATATAAAGTTATATACGTCTCCTACCTGCTGGTATAGATAGATATATACTGTTAAATACATCTCATACCTGCTGGTATAGAGAGATAGATATATACTGTTAAATATGTCCCCTACCTGCTGGTATAGAGATATATATACTGTTAAATATGTCTCCTACATGCTGGTATAGAGAGATATATACTGTTAAATATGTCTCCTACCTGCTGGTATAGAGAGATAGATATATACTGTTAAATATGTCTCCTACCTGCTGGTATAGAGAATGAGAGTCATATAAAGTTAGATGAATCTCCTACATGCTGGTATAGAGAGTGAGAGTCATATGAAGTTTGATTCGTCTCCTACCTGCTGGTATAGAGAGTCATATAAAGTTAGATGAATCTCCTACCTGCTTGTATAGAGAATGAGAGTCATATAAAGTTAGATGAATCACCTACATGCTGGTATAGAGAGTGAGAGTCATATAAAGTTTGATTCGTCTCCTACCTGCTGGTGTAGAGAGTGAGAGTCATATAAAGTTTGATTCGTCTCCTGTCTGCCTGGACGTGACCTGACCTCTAGTCTTCCTCATCCATGCAGACCAGATCAGCAGCACTGCAGATTTAGCAATTTCAGCCAAACCCATTGCTGACAGGTGTATAAAATCGAGCACACAGCCATACAATCTCCATAGACAAACATTGGCAGTAGAATGGGCCTTACTGAAGAGCTCAGTGACTTTCAACGTGGCACCGTCATAGGATGCCACTTTTCCAACAAGTCAGTTTGTCAACTTTCTGCCCTGCTAGAGCTGCCCCCGGTCAACTGTAAGTGCTGTTTTTTGGGAAGTGGAAACGTCTAGGAGCAACAACGGCTCAGCCGCGAAGTGGTAGGCCACAAAAGCTCAAAGAACAGGGCCGCAGTGTGCGTAGCGCGTAAAAATCGTTTGTCCTCACTACCGAGTTCCAAGCTGCTTCTGGAAGCAATGTCAGCACACAAGAGCTGTTCGTCGGGAGCTTCATGAAATGGGTTTCCATGGCCGAGCAGCAGCACACAAGCCAAACATCACCATGTGCAACGCCAAGCGTCGTCTGGAGTGGTGTAAAGCTCACAGCCATTGGGCTCTGGAGCAGTGGAAACGCATTCTCTGGAGTGATGAATCACACTTCACCATTTGGCGGTCCAACGGACGAATCTCGGTTTGGCGGATGCCAGGAGAAAGCTACCTGCCCCAATGCATAGTGCCAGCTGTAAAGTTTGGTGGAGGAGGAATAATGGCCTGGGACTGTTTTTCATGGTTTCGGATAAGCCCCTTAGTTCAAGTGAAGGGAAATATTAACACTACAGCATACAATGACATTCTAGACGATACCTTGTTTCCAACTTTGAGACAACCGTTTGGGGAAGTCCCTTTCCTGTTTCAGCATGGCAATGTCCCTGTGCACAAAGCAAGGTCCATACAGAAATGGTTTGTCAAGATTGGTGTGGAAGAACTTGACTGGCCTGCACAGAGCCCTGACCTCAACCCCATCAAACATCTTTGGGATGAATTGGAACGCTGACTGCGAGCCAGGCCTAATCGCCCAACATCAGTGCCCGGCCTCACTAATGCGATTGTGACTGAATGGAAGCAAGTACTTGCAGAAATATTCCAACATCTAGTGGAAAGCCTTCCCAGAAGAGTGGAGGCTGTTATCGCAGCAAAGCGGGGGAAGCAACTCCATATTAATGCCCATGATTTTGGAATGAGATGTTCGAGGAGCAGGTGTCCACATACTGTACCTCTACCTCTATATACCTCTACTACTATATACCTCTACCACTATATACCTCTACTACTATATACCTATACTACTATATATCTCTACCACTATATACATCTACCACTATATACCTCTACCACTATATACCTCTACCACTATATACCTCTACTACTATATACCTCTACTACTATGTACCTCTACCACTATATACCTCTACCACTATATACCTCTACTACTATATACCTCTACTACTATGTACCTCTACCACTATATACCTCTACCACTATATACCTCTACCACTATATACCTCTACCACTATATACCTCTACCACTATATACCTCTACCACTATATACCTCTACCACTATATACCTCTACCACTATATACCTCTACCACTATATACCTCTACTAAATCTATAAAGATCTCTGGTGACTTGATGACAGCTGCTGAACTGCAAATATTGTCTGTCAATGGCTCAATATTGACCGATTTCCTAATCCAAGGTATGTTCAGGAGCTGTTGGAAAACCTGGCTAGCAGCCTCTAGGTCTACCGTCAAAGCTTCGTCTGCTTGGGGAATCTCACTGGCTTTTGGTGAAACTGGCCACAAGACTTGAACTTGTTGAGAACATCAAGGATATTTCTCTTTGCGCCTCTGCATGTCCTTGCTCCACCATCAGCCATTTTTGCAGCTTGGCTTCATCTAACCTCCCGATTGGCTGTTCTCTTTCAGAACTCTCAGAAGTGTAAATGAAGTTTGAATTCCATCCCACTGATATCTTCATGTCTTTTATTTATTCAACTTTTACAGAATGTACATCAATGTAAGTACCAAGATTTTACCATCTCCCTCCCTCCCTCCCTCCCTCCCTCCCTCCCTCCCTCCCTCCCTCGCTAGATACAACACATCCACCACCCCCCCTAGTCCCTTCCTTACCTCTCTGCACTACCTCAGTCCACCCACCTCGAACTCTTTCCCTCCCTCCCTCCCTCCCTCTCTCCCTCCCTCCCTCCCTCCCTCCCTCCCTCCCTCCCTCCCTCCCTCCCTCCCTCGCTAGATACAACACATCCACCACCCCCCCTAGTCCCTTCCTTACCTCTCTGCACTACCTCAGTCCACCCACCTCGAACTCTTTCCCTCCCTCCCTCCCTCCCTCCCTCCCTCCCTCCCTCCCTCCCTCCCTCCCAACCACCCACCTTGATCACCTCATATAGCCAACCCATCCCACACCCTCCCTCCCTCCCTCCCTCCCTCCCTCCCTCCCTCCCTCCCACCTTGATCACCTCATATAGCCAACCCATCCCACACCCTCCCTCCCTCCCTCCCTCCCTCCCTCCCACCCACCTTGATCACCTCATATAGCCAACCCATCCCACACCCTCCCTCCCTCCCTCCCTCCCTCCCTCGCTAGATACAACACATCCACCACCCCCCCTAGTCCCTTCCTTACCTCTCTGCACTACCTCAGTCCACCCACCTCAAACTCTTTCCCTCCCTCCCTCCCTCCCTCCCTCCCTCCCTCCCTCCCTCCCTCCCTCCCTCCCTCCCACCCACCCACCTTGATCACCTCATATAGCCAACCCATCCCACACCCTCCCTCCCTCCCTCCCTCCCTCCCTCCCACCCACCTTGATCACCTCATATAGCCAACCCATCCCACACCCTCCCTCCCTCCCTCCCTCCCTTCCTCCCTCCCTCCCTCCCTCCCTCCCTCCCTCCCTCCCTCCCACCTTGATCACCTCATATAGCCAACCCATCCCACACCCTCCCTCCCTCCCTCCCTCCCTCCCTCCCTCCCTCCCTCCCTCCCTCCCTCCCTCCCTCCCTCCCTCCCTCCCTCCCTCCCTCCCTCCCTCCCTCCCACCCACCTTGATCACCTCATATAGCCAACCCATCCCACACCCTCCCTCCCTCCCTCCCTCCCTCCCTCCCTCCCTCCCTCCCTCCCTCCCTCCCAACCACCCACCTTGATCACCTCATATAGCCAACCCATCCCACACCCTCCCTCCCTCCCTCCCTCCGCGACTCCGGAATGCTGGCCTCCTAGGCAGAGTTGCAAAGAAAAAGCCATATCTCAGACTGGCCAATAAAAATAAAATATTAAGATGGGCAAAAGAACACGGACACTGGACAGAGGAACTCTGCCTAGAAGGCCAGCATCCCGGAGTCGCCTCTTCACTGTTGACCAAGACGAGCACAAGACGTAGTGGACCTCTACTCTATCTATCGCCGCATCCCAACAGTCCTGTGGAAATTCAACACCCATTTCCCGTTCCCAAGCAGATTTCATTTTGTTGGTGGAGTGTTTGTCCAATGACAAAATACACAGATCAGAGTAATGACTGCTTTCGGTCAATGGAATAGAGTCAAAATGGCATCCCAGGGTTGTCAAGGGGGTGGAGCAGGGAAACCAGAACATTTGGAGGAGACACAATGCCTAATTTGAAGGGAAAAGAAAACGTGAGACGGAGGCAGAGTATTTAGAGGCCAGGTTGGGATTCTAGAAAAAAATATATTTACAGGGAATTACAATCAACATGACAAGAACAGAGAAGGTTCTGACCAGAGAATTCAAAAAGAGATTCTATAGAATGTAGAATGTCCTCAGAGTGTTCTACTGTTTCCCCAGCAACAATGGGGACGGGAGACATTATGAGGTGGGATATCTGGCTTATTAATAACTGGCATGCTAATGGGTCGCCACTCATGATATACAGTTGAAGTCTGAAGTTTACATACACTTAGGTTGGAGTCATTAAAACTCGTTGTTCAACCACTCTACACATTTCTTGTTAACAAACTGCAGTTTTGGCAAGTCAGTTAGGACATCTACTTTGTCCATGACACAAGTAATTTGTCCAACAATTGATTACAGACAGATTATTTCACTTATAATTCACTGTATCACAATTCCAGTGGGTCAGAAGTTTACATACACTAAGTTGACTGTGCCCTTAAACAGCTTGGAAAATTCCAGAAAATTATGTCATGGCTTTAGAAGCTTCTGATAGGCTAATTGACATAATTTGAGTCAATTGGAGGTCTACCTGTGGATGTATTTCAAGGCCTACCTTCCAACTCAGTGCCTCAATGCTTGACATCATGGGAAAATCAAAAGAAATCAGCCAAGTCTGGTTCATCCTTGGGAGCAATTTCCAAACGCCTGAAGGTACCACATTCATCTGTACAAACAATAGAACGCAAGTATAAACACCGTGGGACCACGCAGCCATCATACCGCTCAGGAAGGAGACGCGTTCTGTCTCCTAGAGATGAACGTACTTTGGAGTGAAAAGTGCAAATCAATCCCTGAACAACAGCAAAGTTGTGCAACTGCACATGGGGACGAAGGTCGTACTTTTTGGAGAAATTTCCTCTGATCTGATGAAACAAAAATAGAACTGTTTGGCCATAATGACCATCGTTATGTTTGGAGGAAAAAGGGGGAGGCTTGCAAACCGAAGAACACCATCCCAACTGTGAAGCAGGGGGGTGGCAGCATCATGTTGTGGGGGTGCTTTGCTGCAGGAGGGTCTGGTGCACTTCACAAAATAGATGGCATCATGAGGGAGGAAAGTTATGTGAATATATTGAAGCAACATCTCAAGACATCAGTCATGAAGTTAAAGCTTGGTCGCAAATGGGTCTTCCTAATGGACAATGACCCCAAGCATACTTCCAAATATGCGGTAAAATGGCTTAAGGACAACAAAGTCAAGGTATTGCAGTGTCCATCACAAAGTCCTGACCTCAATCCCATAGAAAAATTGTGGACAGAACTGACAAAGCGTGTGCGAGCAAGGAGGCCTACTGTCACGTTCCTGACCTGTTTTCCTTTGTTTTGTATTCATTTTAGTTGGTCAGGGCGTGAGTTGGGTGGGTTTGTCTATGTTTGTATTTCTATGTGGGGTTTTGTGTTCGGCCTGGTATGATTCTCAATTAGAGACAGGTGTGTATTGTTTGTCTCTAATTGAGAGTCATACAAAGGCAGCCAGGGTTTCACTGGTGTTTTGTGGGTGTTTGTTCCTGTGTCAGTGTTTGGGCCACACAGGACGGTTGAAGGTTTGTTAGTTTGTTGTTTTGTAGTTTGTAGTGTCTTGTTTGCTGTTCTTCATTAAAAGATGGCTTATTTCCCTCAATCCGCATCTTGGTCCTATCCATGCTCCTTCTCGTCTAAGGGGGAGAACAACATTGACTGCCTTTACAGAAACACCCACCACAACAGGACCAAGCGGATTGAGGAGAGAGAGAAAGAACTAAGGCACTGGACACAGGAGGAATGGTCTTGGGAGATCATGGACGGAAACGGACCCTGGGGAAGGGTTGGAGAGAATCGCCGCTCTCGGGAGGTGAAGAAGGCAGCCACAGCCCAGGAGCGGTGGATTGAGGAGGCAGCACGTATGAGAGGCTGGAAGCCCGAGAGGCTCACCCAAGAATTTCTTGGGGGGGGGCTAAAGGGGAGTGTGGCGAAGCCGGGTTGGATACCTGAGCCAACTCCCCGGGCTTGCCGTGGAGTAAGAGGGCGTCGTACTGGTCAGACACCGTGTTATGCGGTAAAGCGCACGGTGTCCCCAGTACGCGTGCTTAGCCCAGTGCGGGCTATTCCACCTTGCCGCACTGGGAGGGCTAGGTTGGGCATCGAGCCGAGTGCCATGAAGCCGGCCCAACGTATCTGGTCTCCAGTACGTCTCCTCGGGCCGGTGTACATGGCACCAGCCTTACAGGTGGTGTCCCCGGTTCGCCTGCATAGCCCAGTGCGGGCTATTCCACCTCGCCGCACTGGCAGGGCTACGGGGTCCATTCAACCTGGTAAGGTTGGGGAGGCTCGGTGCTCAAGAGCACGTGTCCTCCTTCACGGTCCGGTATATCCGGCGCCACCTTCCCACCCCAGCTCAGTACCACCAGTGCCTACACCACGCACCAGGCTTCCAGTGCATCTCCAGAGCCCTGTTCCTCTTCCACGTACTCTCCCTATGGTGCGTGTCTCCAGCCCGGTGCCTCCAGTTCCGGCACCACGCACAAAGCCTCCTGTGCGTCTCCAGAGCCCTGGACGCACTGTTCCTTCTCCCCGCACTCGCCCTGAGGTGCGTGCCCTCAGCCCGGTACCTCCAGTTCCGGTACCACGCACCAGGCCTATAGTGCGTCTCAGCCGGCCAGAGTCTGCCGTCTGCCCAGCGGTGCCTGAACGGCCCGTCTGCCCAGCTCCGTCTGAGCCATCTGTCTGCCCAGCGCCGTCTGAGCCATCTGTCTGCCCAGCGCCGTCTGAGCCATCTGTCTGCCCAGCGCCGTCTGAGCCATCTGTCTGCCCAGCGCCGTCTGAGCCATCTGTCTGCCCAGCGCCGTCTGAGCCATCTGTCTGCCCAGCGCCGTCTGAGCCATCTGTCTGCCCAGCGCCGTCTGAGCCATCTGTCTGCCCAGCGCCATCTGAGTCAGCCGTCTGCCACGAGCCATTAGAGCCGCCCGTCTGTCCCGAGCCAGTAGAGCCGTCCGTCAGTCAGGAGCCGCTAGAGCCGTCCGTCAGTCAGGAGCTGCCAGAGACGCCCGCCAGTCAGGAGCTGCCAGAGACGCCCGCCAGTCAGGAGCTGCCAGAGACGCCCGCCAGTCAGGAGCTGCCAGAGACGCCCGCCAGTCAGGAGCTGCCAGAGACGCCCGCCAGTCAGGAGCTGCCAGAGACGCCCGCCAGTCAGGAGCTGCCAGAGACGCCCGCCAGTCAGGAGCTGCCAGAGACGCCCGCCAGTCAGGAGCTGCCAGAGACGCCCGCCAGTCAGGAGCTGCCCGCCAGTCAGGAGCTGCCCTACAGTCAGGAGCTGCCCTACAGTCCGGAGCTGCCCTACAGTCCGGAGCTGCCCTACAGTCCGGAGCTGCCCTACAGTCCGGAGCTGCCCTACAGTCCGGAGCTGCCACTCAGCCCGGACCTGCCGGAGTCCCTCAGCCAGGACCTGCCGGAGTCCCTCAGCCAGGACCTGCCGCCCCTTATCCCGGTGCTGCCCCTTGTCCCGGTGCTGCCCCTTGTCCCGGTGCTGCCCCTTGTCCCGGTGCTGCCCCTTGTCCCGGTGCTGCCCCTTGTCCCGGTGCTGCCCCTTATCCCGGTGCTGCCCCTTATCCCGGTGCTGCCCCTTCATTTAGGTGGGGTTAGTGGGAGGGTGGTCATTGGGAGGGGGATAAAGAAGCGGGGATTGATTATGGTGGGGTGGGGACCTCGTCCACCGCCAGAGCCGCCACCGTGGACAGACGCCCACCCAGACCCTCCCCTAGACTTTGTGCTGGTGCGCCCGGAGTTCACACCTTAAGGGGGGGGTTCTGTCACGTTCCTGACCTGTTTTCCTTTGTTTTGTATTCATTTTAGTTGGTCAGGGCGTGAGTTGGGTGGGTTTGTCTATGTTTGTATTTCTATGTGGGGTTTTGTGTTCGGCCTGGTATGATTCTCAATTAGAGACAGGTGTGTATTGTTTGTCTCTAATTGAGAGTCATACAAAGGCAGCCAGGGTTTCACTGGTGTTTTGTGGGTGTTTGTTCCTGTGTCAGTGTTTGGGCCACACAGGACGGTTGAAGGTTTGTTAGTTTGTTGTTTTGTAGTTTGTAGTGTCTTGTTTGCTGTTCTTCATTAAAAGATGGCTTATTTCCCTCAATCCGCATCTTGGTCCTATCCATGCTCCTTCTCGTCTAAGGGGGAGAACAACATTGACTGCCTTTACACCTACAAACCTGTTACGCCAGCTCTGTCATGAGGAATGGGCCAAATTCACCCAACTTATTGTGGGAAGCTTGTGGAAGGCTACCCAAAACGTTTGACCCAAGTTAACCTCTAATTTAAAGGCAATGCTACCAAATAGGCAGTAGAACCCTTTATGACTGACTAGCTGTAGGAAGTACCAGTGTTGCTATACTGTACCTGTAGACAGTAGAACCCTTTATGACTGACTAGCTGTAGGAAGTACCAGTGTTGATATACTGTACCCGTATCCTGTAGACAGTAGAACCCTTTATGACTGACTAGCTGTAGGAAGTACCAGTGTTGATATACTGTACCCGTATCCTGTAGACAGTAGAACCCTTTATGACTGACTAGCTGTAGGAAGTACCCGTGTTGATATACTGTACCTGTAGACAGTAGAACCCTTTATGACTGACTAGCTGTAGGAAGTACCAGTGTTGATATACTGTACCTGTAGACAGTAGAACCCTTTATGACTGACTAGCTGTAGGAAGTACCAGTGTTGATATACTGTACCTGTATCCTGTAGACAGTAGAACCCTTTATGACTGACTAGCTGTAGGAAGTACCAGTGTTGATATACTGTACCCGTAACCTGTAGACAGTAGAACCCTTTATGACTGACTAGCTGTAGGAAGTACCAGTGTTGATATCCTGTACCTGTAGACAGTAGAACCCTTTATGACTGACTAGCTGTAGGAAGTACCAGTGTTGATATACTGTACCTGTATCCTGTAGACAGTAGAACCCTTTATGACTGACTAGCTGTAGGAAGTACCAGTGTTGATATACTGTACCTGTATCCTGTAGACAGTAGAACCCTTTATGACTGACGAGCTGTAGGAAGTACCAGTGTTGATATACTGTACCTGTAGACAGTAGAACCCTTTATGACTGACTAGCTGTAGGAAGTACCAGTGTTGATATACTGTACCCATATCCTGTAGACAGTAGAACCCTTTATGACTGACTAGCTGTAGGAAGTACCAGTGTTGATATACTGTACCTGTATCCTGTAGAAAGTAGAACCCTTTATGACTGACTAGCTGTAGGAAGTACCAGTGTTGATATACTGTACCCGTATCCTGTAGACAGTAGAACCCTTTATGACTGTCTAGCTGTAGGAAGTACCAGTGTTGATATACTGTACCCGTATCCTGTAGACAGTAGAACCCTTTATGACTGACGAGCTGTAGGAAGTACCAGTGTTGATATACTGTACCCGTATCCTGTAGACAGTAGAACCCTTTATGACTGACTAGCTGTAGGAAGTACCAGTGTTGATATACTGTACCTGTAGACAGTAGAACCCTTTATGACTGACTAGCTGTAGGAAGTACCAGTGTTGATATACTGTACCTGTATCCTGTAGACAGTAGAACCCTTTATGACTGACTAGCTGTAGGAAGTACCAGTGTTGATATACTGTACCTGTAGACAGTAGAACCCTTTATGACTGACTAGCTGTAGGAAGTACCAGTGTTGATATACTGTACCTGTAGGCAGTAGAACCCTTTATGACTGACTAGCTGTAGGAAGTACCAGTGTTGATATACTGTACCTGTAGACAGTAGAACCCTTTATGACTGACTAGCTGTAGGAAGTACCAGTGTTGATATACTGTACCCGTATCCTGTAGACAGTAGAACCCTTTATGACTGACGAGCTGTAGGAAGTACCAGTGTTGATATACTGTACCCGTATCCTGTAGACAGTAGAACCCTTTATGACTGACTAGCTGTAGGAAGTACCAGTGTTGATATACTGTACCTGTAGACAGTAGAACCCTTTATGACTGACTAGCTGTATGAAGTACCAGTGTTGATATACTGTACCCGTATCCTGTAGACAGTAGAACCCTTTATGACTGACTAGCTGTAGGAAGTACCAGTGTTGATATACTGTACCTGTAGACAGTAGAACCCTTTATGACTGACTAGCTGTAGGAAGTACCAGTGATGATATACTGTACCTGTAGACAGTAGAACCCTTTATGACTGACTAGCTGTAGGAAGTACCAGTGTTGATATACTGTACCCGTATCCTGTAGACAGTAGAACCCTTTATGACTGACTAGCTGTAGGAAGTACCAGTGTCGATATACTGTACCCGATGACAGTAGAACCCTTTATGACTGACTAGCTGTAGGAAGTACCAGTGTTGATATACTGTACCTGTAGACAGTAGAACCCTTTATGACTGACTAGCTGTAGGAAGTACCAGTGTTGATATACTGTACCTGTATCCTGTAGACAGTAGAACCCTTTATGACTGACTAGCTGTAGGAAGTACCAGTGTTGATATACTGTACCCGTAACCTGTAGACAGTAGAACCCTTTATGACTGACTAGCTGTAGGAAGTACCAGTGTTGATATACTGTACCTGTAGACAGTAGAACCCTTTATGACTGACTAGCTGTAGGAAGTACCAGTGTTGATATACTGTACCTGTATCCTGTAGACAGTAGAACCGTTTATGACTGACTAGCTGTAGGAAGTACCAGTGTTGATATACTGTACCTGTATCCTGTAGACAGTAGAACCCTTTATGACTGACGAGCTGTAGGAAGTACCAGTTTTGATATACTGTACCTGTAGACAGTAGAACCCTTTATGACTGACTAGCTGTAGGAAGTACCAGTGTTGATATACTGTACCTGTAGACAGTAGAACCCTTTATGACTGACTAGCTGTAGGAAGTACCAGTGTTGATATACTGTACCCATATCCTGTAGACAGTAGAACCCTTTATGACTGACTAGCTGTAGGAAGTACCAGTGTTGATATACTGTACCTGTAGACAGTAGAACCCTTTATGACTGACTAGCTGTAGGAAGTACCAGTGTTGATATACTGTACCCGTATCCTGTAGACAGTAGAACCCTTTATGACTGACGAGCTGTAGGAAGTACCAGTGTTGATATACTGTACCTGTATCCTGTAGAAAGTAGAACCCTTTATGACTGACTAGCTGTAGGAAGTACCAGTGTTGATATACTGTACCCGTATCCTGTAGACAGTAGAACCCTTTATGACTGTCTAGCTGTAGGAAGTACCAGTGTTGATATACTGTACCCGTATCCTGTAGACAGTAGAACCCTTTATGACTGACAAGCTGTAGGAAGTACCAGTGTTGATATACTGTACCCGTATCCTGTAGACAGTAGAACCCTTTATGACTGACTAGCTGTAGGAAGTACCAGTGTTGATATACTGTACCTGTAGACAGTAGAACCCTTTATGACTGACTAGCTGTAGGAAGTACCAGTGTTGATATACTGTACCTGTATCCTGTAGACAGTAGAACCCTTTATGACTGACTAGCTGTAGGAAGTACCAGTGTTGATATACTGTACCTGTAGACAGTAGAACCCTTTATGACTGACTAGCTGTAGGAAGTACCAGTGTTGATATACTGTACCTGTAGGCAGTAGAACCCTTTATGACTGACTAGCTGTAGGAAGTACCAGTGTTGATATACTGTACCTGTAGACAGTAGAACCCTTTATGACTGACTAGCTGTAGGAAGTACCAGTGTTGATATACTGTACCCGTATCCTGTAGACAGTAGAACCCTTTATGACTGACGAGCTGTAGGAAGTACCAGTGTTGATATACTGTACCCGTATCCTGTAGACAGTAGAACCCTTTATGACTGACTAGCTGTAGGAAGTACCAGTGTTGATATACTGTACCTGTAGACAGTAGAACCCTTTATGACTGACTAGCTGTAGGAAGTACCAGTGTTGATATACTGTACCCGTATCCTGTAGACAGTAGAACCCTTTATGACTGACTAGCTGTAGGAAGTACCAGTGTTGATATACTGTACCTGTAGACAGTAGAACCCTTTATGACTGACTAGCTGTAGGAAGTACCAGTGATGATATACTGTACCTGTAGACAGTAGAACCCTTTATGACTGACTAGCTGTAGGAAGTACCAGTGTTGATATACTGTACCCGTATCCTGTAGACAGTAGAACCCTTTATGACTGACTAGCTGTAGGAAGTACCAGTGTTGATATACTGTACCCGTAGACAGTAGAACCCTTTATGACTGACTAGCTGTAGGAAGTACCAGTGTTGATATACTGTACCTGTAGACAGTAGAACCCTTAATGACTGACTAGCTGTAGGAAGTACCAGTGTTGATATACTGTACCTGTATCCTGTAGACAGTAGAACCCTTTATGACTGACTAGCTGTAGGAAGTACCAGTGTTGATATACTGTACCCGTAACCTGTAGACAGTAGAACCCTTTATGACTGACTAGCTGTAGGAAGTACCAGTGTTGATATACTGTACCTGTAGACAGTAGAACCCTTTATGACTGACTAGCTGTAGGAAGTACCAGTGTTGATATACTGTACCTGTATCCTGTAGACAGTAGAACCCTTTATGACTGACTAGCTGTAGGAAGTACCAGTGTTGATATACTGTACCTGTAGACAGTAGAACCCTTTATGACTGACTAGCTGTAGGAAGTACCAGTGTTGATATACTGTACCCGTATCCTGTAGACAGTAGAACCCTTTATGAATGACTAGCTGTAGGAAATACCAGTGTTGATATACTGTACCTGTAGACAGTAGAACCCTTTATGACTGACTAGCTGTAGGAAGTACCAGTGTTGATATACTGTATCCTTTAGACAGTAGAACCCTTTATGACTGACGAGCTGTAGGAAGTACCAGTGTTGATGTACTGTACCTGTATCCTGTAGACAGTAGAACCCTTTATGACTGACTAGCTGTAGGAAGTACCAGTGTTGATATACTGTACCTGTATCCTGTAGACAGTAGAACCCTTTATGACTGACTAGCTGTAGGAAGTACCAGTGTTGATATACTGTACCTGTAGACAGTAGAACCCTTTATGACTGACTAGCTGTAGGAAGTACCAGTGTTGATATACTGTACCTGTATCCTGTAGACAGTAGAACCCTTTATGACTGACGAGCTGTAGGAAGTACCAGTGTTGATATACTGTACCTGTATCCTGTAGACAGTAGAACCCTTTATGACTGACTAGCTGTAGGAAGTACCAGTGTTGATATACTGTACCCGTATCCTGTAGACAGTAGAACCCTTTATGACTGACTAGCTGTAGGAAGTACCAGTGTTGATATACTGTACCTGTAGACAGTAGAACCCTTTATGACTGACTAGCTGTAGGAAGTACCAGTGTTGATATACTGTACCCGTATCCTGTAGACAGTAGAACCCTTTATGACTGACTAGCTGTAGGAAGTACCAGTGTTGATATACTGTACCTGTATCCTGTAGACAGTAGAACCCTTTATGACTGACTAGCTGTAGGAAGTACCAGTGTTGATATACTGTACCTGTAGACAGTAGAACCCTTTATGACTGACTAGCTGTAGGAAGTACCAGTGTTGATATACTGTACCCGTATCCTGTAGACAGTAGAACCCTTTATGACTGACTAGCTGTAGGAAGTACCAGTGTTGATATACTGTACCCGTGTCCTGTAGACAGTAGAACCCTTTATGACTGACTAGCTGTAGGAAGTACCAGTGTTGATATACTGTACCTGTAGACAGTAGAACCCTTTATGACTGACTAGCTGTAGGAAGTACCAGTGTTGATATACTGTACCTGTATCCTGTAGACAGTAGAACCCTTTATGACTGACTAGCTGTAGGAAGTACCAGTGTTGATATACTGTACCTGTAGACAGTAGAACCCTTTATGACTGACTAGCTGTAGGAAGTACCAGTGTTGATATACTGTACCTGTAGACAATAGAACCCTTTATGACTGACTAGCTGTAGGAAGTACCAGTGTTGATATACTGTACCCGTATCCTGTAGACAGTAGAACCCTTTATGACTGACTAGCTGTAGGAAGTACCAGTGTTAATATACTGTACCTGTAGACAGTAGAACCCTTTATGACTGACTAGCTGTAGGAAGTACCAGTGTTGATATACTGTACCTGTAGACAGTAGAACCCTTTATGACTGACTAGCTGTAGGAAGTACCAGTGTTGATATACTGTACCCGTATCCTGTAGACAGTAGAACCCTTTATGACTGACTAGCTGTAGTAAGTACCAGTGTTGACATACTGTACCTGTAGACAGTAGAACCCTTTATGACTGACTAGCTGTAGGAAGTACCAGTGTTGATATACTGTACCTGTAGACAGTAGAACCCTTTATGACTGACTAGCTGTAGGAAGTACCAGTGTTGATATACTGTACCCGTATCCTGTAGACAGTAGAACCCTTTATGAATGACTAGCTGTAGGAAATACCAGTGTTGATATACTGTACCTGTAGACAGTAGAACCCTTTATGACTGACTAGCTGTAGGAAGTACCAGTGTTGATATACTGTATCCTTTAGACAGTAGAACCCTTTATGACTGACGAGCTGTAGGAAGTACCAGTGTTGATGTACTGTACCTGTATCCTGTAGACAGTAGAACCCTTTATGACTGACTAGCTGTAGGAAGTACCAGTGTTGATATACTGTACCTGTATCCTGTAGACAGTAGAACCCTTTATGACTGACTAGCTGTAGGAAGTACCAGTGTTGATATACTGTACCTGTAGACAGTAGAACCCTTTATGACTGACTAGCTGTAGGAAGTACCAGTGTTGATATACTGTACCTGTATCCTGTAGACAGTAGAACCCTTTATGACTGACGAGCTGTAGGAAGTACCAGTGTTGATATACTGTACCTGTATCCTGTAGACAGTAGAACCCTTTATGACTGACTAGCTGTAGGAAGTACCAGTGTTGATATACTGTACCCGTATCCTGTAGACAGTAGAACCCTTTATGACTGACTAGCTGTAGGAAGTACCAGTGTTGATATACTGTACCTGTAGACAGTAGAACCCTTTATGACTGACTAGCTGTAGGAAGTACCAGTGTTGATATACTGTACCCGTATCCTGTAGACAGTAGAACCCTTTATGACTGACTAGCTGTAGGAAGTACCAGTGTTGATATACTGTACCTGTAGACAGTAGAACCCTTTATGACTGACTAGCTGTAGGAAGTACCAGTGTTGATATACTGTACCTGTAGACAGTAGAACCCTTTATGACTGACTAGCTGTAGGAAGTACCAGTGTTGATATACTGTACCCGTATCCTGTAGACAGTAGAACCCTTTATGACTGACTAGCTGTAGGAAGTACCAGTGTTGATATACTGTACCTGTAGACAGTAGAACCCTTTATGACTGACTAGCTGTAGGAAGTACCAGTGTTGATATACTGTACCTGTAGACAGTAGAACTCTTTATGACTGACTAGCTGTAGGAAGTACCAGTGTTGATATACTGTACCTGTAGACAGTAGAACCCTTTATGACTGACTAGCTGTAGGAAGTACCAGTGTTGATATACTGTACCTGTAGACAGTAGAACCCTTTATGACTGACTAGCTGTAGGAAGTACCAGTGTTGATATACTGTACCCGTATCCTGTAGACAGTAGAACCCTTTATGACTGACTAGCTGTAGGAAGTACCAGTGTTGATATACTGTACCTGTAGACAGTAGAACCCTTTATGACTGACTAGCTGTAGGAAGTACCAGTGTTGATATACTGTACCTGTAGACAGTAGAACCCTTTATGACTGACTAGCTGTAGGAAGTACCAGTGTTGATATACTGTACCTGTATCCTGTAGACAGTAGAACCCTTTATGACTGACTAGCTGTAGGAAGTACCAGTGTTGATATACTGTACCCGTATCCTGTAGACAGTAGAAACCTTTATGAATGACTAGCTGTAGGAAGTACCAGTGTTGATATACTGTACCTGTAGACAGTAGAACCCTTTATGACTGACTAGCTGTAGGAAGTACCAGTGTTGATATACTGTATCCTGTAGACAGTAGAACCCTTTATGACTGACGAGCTGTAGGAAGTACCAGTGTTGATGTACTGTACCTGTATCCTGTAGACAGTAGAACCCTTTATGACTGACTAGCTGTAGGAAGTACCAGTGTTGATATACTGTACCTGTATCCTGTAGACAGTAGAACCCTTTATGACTGACTAGCTGTAGGAAGTACCAGTGTTGATATACCGTACCTGTATCCTGTAGACAGTAGAACCCTTTATGACTGACTAGCTGTAGGAAGTACCAGTGTTGATATACTGTACCTGTATCCTGTAGACAGTAGAACCCTTTATGACTGACGAGCTGTAGGAAGTACCAGTGTTGATATACTGTACCTGTATCCTGTAGACAGTAGAACCCTTTATGACTGACTAGCTGTAGGAAGTACCAGTGTTGATATACTGTACCCGTATCCTGTAGACAGTAGAACCCTTTATGACTGACTAGCTGTAGGAAGTACCAGTGTTGATATACTGTACCTGTAGACAGTAGAACCCTTTATGAATGACTAGCTGTAGGAAGTACCAGTGTTGATATACTGTACCTGTAGACAGTAGAACCCTTTATGATTGACTAGCTGTAGGAAGTACCAGTGTTGATATACTGTACCCGTATCCTGTAGACAGTAGAACCCTTTATGACTGACTAGCTGTAGGAAGTACCAGTGTTGATATACTGTACCTGTAGACAGTAGAACCCTTTATGACTGACTAGCTGTAGGAAGTACCAGTGTTGATATACTATACCCGTATCCTGTAGACAGTAGAACCCTTTATGACTGACTAGCTGTAGGAAGTACCAGTGTTGATATACTGTACCTGTAGACAGTAGAACCCTTTATGACTGACTAGCTGTAGGAAGTACCAGTGTTGATATACTGTACCTGTAGACAGTAGAACCCTTTATGACTGACTAGCTGTAGGAAGTACCAGTGTTGATATACTGTACCCGTATCCTGTAGACAGTAGAACCCTTTATGACTGACGAGCTGTAGGAAGTACCAGTGTTGATATACTGTACCTGTAGACAGTAGAACCCTTTATGACTGACTAGCTGTAGGAAGTACCAGTGTTGATATACTGTACCTGTAGACAGTAGAACCCTTTATGACTGACTAGCTGTAGGAAGTACCAGTGTTGATATACTGTACCCATATCCTGTAGACAGTAGAACCCTTTATGACTGACTAGCTGTAGGAAGTACCAGTGTTGATATACTGTACCTGTATCCTGTAGAAAGTAGAACCCTTTATGACTGACTAGCTGTAGGAAGTACCAGTGTTGATATACTGTACCCGTATCCTGTAGACAGTAGAACCCTTTATGACTGTCTAGCTGTAGGAAGTACCAGTGTTGATATACTGTACCCGTATCCTGTAGACAGTAGAACCCTTTATGACTGACGAGCTGTAGGAAGTACCAGTGTTGATATACTGTACCCGTATCCTGTAGACAGTAGAACCCTTTATGACTGACTAGCTGTAGGAAGTACCAGTGTTGATATACTGTACCTGTAGACAGTAGAACCCTTTATGACTGACTAGCTGTAGGAAGTACCAGTGTTGATATACTGTACCTGTATCCTGTAGACAGTAGAACCCTTTATGACTGACTAGCTGTAGGAAGTACCAGTGTTGATATACTGTACCTGTAGACAGTAGAACCCTTTATGACTGACTAGCTGTAGGAAGTACCAGTGTTGATATACTGTACCTGTAGGCAGTAGAACCCTTTATGACTGACTAGCTGTAGGAAGTACCAGTGTTGATATACTGTACCTGTAGACAGTAGAACCCTTTATGACTGACTAGCTGTAGGAAGTACCAGTGTTGATATACTGTACCTGTATCCTGTAGACAGTAGAACCCTTTATGACTGACTAGCTGTAGGAAGTACCAGTGTTGATATACTGTACCTGTAGACAGTAGAACCCTTTATGACTGACTAGCTGTAGGAAGTACCAGTGTTGATATACTGTACCTGTAGGCAGTAGAACCCTTTATGACTGACTAGCTGTAGTAAGTACCAGTGTTGACATACTGTACCTGTAGACAGTAGAACCCTTTATGACTGACTAGCTGTAGGAAGTACCAGTGTTGATATACTGTACCTGTATCCTGTAGACAGTAGAACCCTTTATGACTGACTAGCTGTAGGAAGTACCAGTGTTGATATACTGTACCTGTAGACAGTAGAACCCTTTATGACTGACTAGCTGTAGGAAGTACCAGTGTTGATATACTGTACCTGTAGACAATAGAACCCTTTATGACTGACTAGCTGTAGGAAGTACCAGTGTTGATATACTGTACCCGTATCCTGTAGACAGTAGAACCCTTTATGACTGACTAGCTGTAGGAAGTACCAGTGTTAATATACTGTACCTGTAGACAGTAGAACCCTTTATGACTGACTAGCTGTAGGAAGTACCAGTGTTGATATACTGTACCTGTAGACAGTAGAACCCTTTATGACTGACTAGCTGTAGGAAGTACCAGTGTTGATATACTGTACCCGTATCCTGTAGACAGTAGAACCCTTTATGACTGACTAGCTGTAGTAAGTACCAGTGTTGACATACTGTACCTGTAGACAGTAGAACCCTTTATGACTGACTAGCTGTAGGAAGTACCAGTGTTGATATACTGTACCTGTAGACAGTAGAACCCTTTATGACTGACTAGCTGTAGGAAGTACCAGTGTTGATATACTGTACCCGTATCCTGTAGACAGTAGAACCCTTTATGAATGACTAGCTGTAGGAAATACCAGTGTTGATATACTGTACCTGTAGACAGTAGAACCCTTTATGACTGACTAGCTGTAGGAAGTACCAGTGTTGATATACTGTATCCTTTAGACAGTAGAACCCTTTATGACTGACGAGCTGTAGGAAGTACCAGTGTTGATGTACTGTACCTGTATCCTGTAGACAGTAGAACCCTTTATGACTGACTAGCTGTAGGAAGTACCAGTGTTGATATACTGTACCTGTATCCTGTAGACAGTAGAACCCTTTATGACTGACTAGCTGTAGGAAGTACCAGTGTTGATATACTGTACCTGTAGACAGTAGAACCCTTTATGACTGACTAGCTGTAGGAAGTACCAGTGTTGATATACTGTACCTGTATCCTGTAGACAGTAGAACCCTTTATGACTGACGAGCTGTAGGAAGTACCAGTGTTGATATACTGTACCTGTATCCTGTAGACAGTAGAACCCTTTATGACTGACTAGCTGTAGGAAGTACCAGTGTTGATATACTGTACCCGTATCCTGTAGACAGTAGAACCCTTTATGACTGACTAGCTGTAGGAAGTACCAGTGTTGATATACTGTACCTGTAGACAGTAGAACCCTTTATGACTGACTAGCTGTAGGAAGTACCAGTGTTGATATACTGTACCCGTATCCTGTAGACAGTAGAACCCTTTATGACTGACTAGCTGTAGGAAGTACCAGTGTTGATATACTGTACCTGTAGACAGTAGAACCCTTTATGACTGACTAGCTGTAGGAAGTACCAGTGTTGATATACTGTACCTGTAGACAGTAGAACCCTTTATGACTGACTAGCTGTAGGAAGTACCAGTGTTGATATACTGTACCCGTATCCTGTAGACAGTAGAACCCTTTATGACTGACTAGCTGTAGGAAGTACCAGTGTTGATATACTGTACCTGTAGACAGTAGAACCCTTTATGACTGACTAGCTGTAGGAAGTACCAGTGTTGATATACTGTACCTGTAGACAGTAGAACTCTTTATGACTGACTAGCTGTAGGAAGTACCAGTGTTGATATACTGTACCTGTAGACAGTAGAACCCTTTATGACTGACTAGCTGTAGGAAGTACCAGTGTTGATATACTGTACCTGTAGACAGTAGAACCCTTTATGACTGACTAGCTGTAGGAAGTACCAGTGTTGATATACTGTACCCGTATCCTGTAGACAGTAGAACCCTTTATGACTGACTAGCTGTAGGAAGTACCAGTGTTGATATACTGTACCTGTAGACAGTAGAACCCTTTATGACTGACTAGCTGTAGGAAGTACCAGTGTTGATATACTGTACCTGTAGACAGTAGAACCCTTTATGACTGACTAGCTGTAGGAAGTACCAGTGTTGATATACTGTACCTGTATCCTGTAGACAGTAGAACCCTTTATGACTGACTAGCTGTAGGAAGTACCAGTGTTGATATACTGTACCCGTATCCTGTAGACAGTAGAAACCTTTATGAATGACTAGCTGTAGGAAGTACCAGTGTTGATATACTGTACCTGTAGACAGTAGAACCCTTTATGACTGACTAGCTGTAGGAAGTACCAGTGTTGATATACTGTATCCTGTAGACAGTAGAACCCTTTATGACTGACGAGCTGTAGGAAGTACCAGTGTTGATGTACTGTACCTGTATCCTGTAGACAGTAGAACCCTTTATGACTGACTAGCTGTAGGAAGTACCAGTGTTGATATACTGTACCTGTATCCTGTAGACAGTAGAACCCTTTATGACTGACTAGCTGTAGGAAGTACCAGTGTTGATATACCGTACCTGTATCCTGTAGACAGTAGAACCCTTTATGACTGACTAGCTGTAGGAAGTACCAGTGTTGATATACTGTACCTGTATCCTGTAGACAGTAGAACCCTTTATGACTGACGAGCTGTAGGAAGTACCAGTGTTGATATACTGTACCTGTATCCTGTAGACAGTAGAACCCTTTATGACTGACTAGCTGTAGGAAGTACCAGTGTTGATATACTGTACCCGTATCCTGTAGACAGTAGAACCCTTTATGACTGACTAGCTGTAGGAAGTACCAGTGTTGATATACTGTACCTGTAGACAGTAGAACCCTTTATGAATGACTAGCTGTAGGAAGTACCAGTGTTGATATACTGTACCTGTAGACAGTAGAACCCTTTATGATTGACTAGCTGTAGGAAGTACCAGTGTTGATATACTGTACCCGTATCCTGTAGACAGTAGAACCCTTTATGACTGACTAGCTGTAGGAAGTACCAGTGTTGATATACTGTACCTGTAGACAGTAGAACCCTTTATGACTGACTAGCTGTAGGAAGTACCAGTGTTGATATACTATACCCGTATCCTGTAGACAGTAGAACCCTTTATGACTGACTAGCTGTAGGAAGTACCAGTGTTGATATACTGTACCTGTAGACAGTAGAACCCTTTATGACTGACTAGCTGTAGGAAGTACCAGTGTTGATATACTGTACCTGTAGACAGTAGAACCCTTTATGACTGACTAGCTGTAGGAAGTACCAGTGTTGATATACTGTACCCGTATCCTGTAGACAGTAGAACCCTTTATGACTGACGAGCTGTAGGAAGTACCAGTGTTGATATACTGTACCTGTAGACAGTAGAACCCTTTATGACTGACTAGCTGTAGGAAGTACCAGTGTTGATATACTGTACCTGTAGACAGTAGAACCCTTTATGACTGACTAGCTGTAGGAAGTACCAGTGTTGATATACTGTACCCATATCCTGTAGACAGTAGAACCCTTTATGACTGACTAGCTGTAGGAAGTACCAGTGTTGATATACTGTACCTGTATCCTGTAGAAAGTAGAACCCTTTATGACTGACTAGCTGTAGGAAGTACCAGTGTTGATATACTGTACCCGTATCCTGTAGACAGTAGAACCCTTTATGACTGTCTAGCTGTAGGAAGTACCAGTGTTGATATACTGTACCCGTATCCTGTAGACAGTAGAACCCTTTATGACTGACGAGCTGTAGGAAGTACCAGTGTTGATATACTGTACCCGTATCCTGTAGACAGTAGAACCCTTTATGACTGACTAGCTGTAGGAAGTACCAGTGTTGATATACTGTACCTGTAGACAGTAGAACCCTTTATGACTGACTAGCTGTAGGAAGTACCAGTGTTGATATACTGTACCTGTATCCTGTAGACAGTAGAACCCTTTATGACTGACTAGCTGTAGGAAGTACCAGTGTTGATATACTGTACCTGTAGACAGTAGAACCCTTTATGACTGACTAGCTGTAGGAAGTACCAGTGTTGATATACTGTACCTGTAGGCAGTAGAACCCTTTATGACTGACTAGCTGTAGGAAGTACCAGTGTTGATATACTGTACCTGTAGACAGTAGAACCCTTTATGACTGACTAGCTGTAGGAAGTACCAGTGTTGATATACTGTACCCGTATCCTGTAGACAGTAGAACCCTTTATGACTGACGAGCTGTAGGAAGTACCAGTGTTGATATACTGTACCCGTATCCTGTAGACAGTAGAACCCTTTATGACTGACTAGCTGTAGTAAGTACCAGTGTTGACATACTGTACCTGTAGACAGTAGAACCCTTTATGACTGACTAGCTGTAGGAAGTACCAGTGTTGATATACTGTACCTGTAGACAGTAGAACCCTTTATGACTGACTAGCTGTAGGAAGTACCAGTGTTGATATACTGTACCCGTATCCTGTAGACAGTAGAACCCTTTATGAATGACTAGCTGTAGGAAATACCAGTGTTGATATACTGTACCTGTAGACAGTAGAACCCTTTATGACTGACTAGCTGTAGGAAGTACCAGTGTTGATATACTGTATCCTTTAGACAGTAGAACCCTTTATGACTGACGAGCTGTAGGAAGTACCAGTGTTGATGTACTGTACCTGTATCCTGTAGACAGTAGAACCCTTTATGACTGACTAGCTGTAGGAAGTACCAGTGTTGATATACTGTACCTGTATCCTGTAGACAGTAGAACCCTTTATGACTGACTAGCTGTAGGAAGTACCAGTGTTGATATACTGTACCTGTAGACAGTAGAACCCTTTATGACTGACTAGCTGTAGGAAGTACCAGTGTTGATATACTGTACCTGTATCCTGTAGACAGTAGAACCCTTTATGACTGACGAGCTGTAGGAAGTACCAGTGTTGATATACTGTACCTGTATCCTGTAGACAGTAGAACCCTTTATGACTGACTAGCTGTAGGAAGTACCAGTGTTGATATACTGTACCCGTATCCTGTAGACAGTAGAACCCTTTATGACTGACTAGCTGTAGGAAGTACCAGTGTTGATATACTGTACCTGTAGACAGTAGAACCCTTTATGACTGACTAGCTGTAGGAAGTACCAGTGTTGATATACTGTACCCGTATCCTGTAGACAGTAGAACCCTTTATGACTGACTAGCTGTAGGAAGTACCAGTGTTGATATACTGTACCTGTATCCTGTAGACAGTAGAACCCTTTATGACTGACTAGCTGTAGGAAGTACCAGTGTTGATATACTGTACCTGTAGACAGTAGAACCCTTTATGACTGACTAGCTGTAGGAAGTACCAGTGTTGATATACTGTACCCGTATCCTGTAGACAGTAGAACCCTTTATGACTGACTAGCTGTAGGAAGTACCAGTGTTGATATACTGTACCCGTGTCCTGTAGACAGTAGAACCCTTTATGACTGACTAGCTGTAGGAAGTACCAGTGTTGATATACTGTACCTGTAGACAGTAGAACCCTTTATGACTGACTAGCTGTAGGAAGTACCAGTGTTGATATACTGTACCTGTATCCTGTAGACAGTAGAACCCTTTATGACTGACTAGCTGTAGGAAGTACCAGTGTTGATATACTGTACCTGTAGACAGTAGAACCCTTTATGACTGACTAGCTGTAGGAAGTACCAGTGTTGATATACTGTACCTGTAGACAATAGAACCCTTTATGACTGACTAGCTGTAGGAAGTACCAGTGTTGATATACTGTACCCGTATCCTGTAGACAGTAGAACCCTTTATGACTGACTAGCTGTAGGAAGTACCAGTGTTAATATACTGTACCTGTAGACAGTAGAACCCTTTATGACTGACTAGCTGTAGGAAGTACCAGTGTTGATATACTGTACCTGTAGACAGTAGAACCCTTTATGACTGACTAGCTGTAGGAAGTACCAGTGTTGATATACTGTACCCGTATCCTGTAGACAGTAGAACCCTTTATGACTGACTAGCTGTAGGAAGTACCAGTGTTGATATACTGTACCCGTATCCTGTAGACAGTAGAACCCTTTATGACTGACTAGCTGTAGTAAGTACCAGTGTTGACATACTGTACCTGTAGACAGTAGAACCCTTTATGACTGACTAGCTGTAGGAAGTACCAGTGTTGATATACTGTACCTGTAGACAGTAGAACCCTTTATGACTGACTAGCTGTAGGAAGTACCAGTGTTGATATACTGTACCCGTATCCTGTAGACAGTAGAACCCTTTATGAATGACTAGCTGTAGGAAATACCAGTGTTGATATACTGTACCTGTAGACAGTAGAACCCTTTATGACTGACTAGCTGTAGGAAGTACCAGTGTTGATATACTGTATCCTTTAGACAGTAGAACCCTTTATGACTGACGAGCTGTAGGAAGTACCAGTGTTGATGTACTGTACCTGTATCCTGTAGACAGTAGAACCCTTTATGACTGACTAGCTGTAGGAAGTACCAGTGTTGATATACTGTACCTGTATCCTGTAGACAGTAGAACCCTTTATGACTGACTAGCTGTAGGAAGTACCAGTGTTGATATACTGTACCTGTAGACAGTAGAACCCTTTATGACTGACTAGCTGTAGGAAGTACCAGTGTTGATATACTGTACCTGTATCCTGTAGACAGTAGAACCCTTTATGACTGACGAGCTGTAGGAAGTACCAGTGTTGATATACTGTACCTGTATCCTGTAGACAGTAGAACCCTTTATGACTGACTAGCTGTAGGAAGTACCAGTGTTGATATACTGTACCCGTATCCTGTAGACAGTAGAACCCTTTATGACTGACTAGCTGTAGGAAGTACCAGTGTTGATATACTGTACCTGTAGACAGTAGAACCCTTTATGACTGACTAGCTGTAGGAAGTACCAGTGTTGATATACTGTACCCGTATCCTGTAGACAGTAGAACCCTTTATGACTGACTAGCTGTAGGAAGTACCAGTGTTGATATACTGTACCTGTAGACAGTAGAACCCTTTATGACTGACTAGCTGTAGGAAGTACCAGTGTTGATATACTGTACCTGTAGACAGTAGAACCCTTTATGACTGACTAGCTGTAGGAAGTACCAGTGTTGATATACTGTACCCGTATCCTGTAGACAGTAGAACCCTTTATGACTGACTAGCTGTAGGAAGTACCAGTGTTGATATACTGTACCTGTAGACAGTAGAACCCTTTATGACTGACTAGCTGTAGGAAGTACCAGTGTTGATATACTGTACCTGTAGACAGTAGAACTCTTTATGACTGACTAGCTGTAGGAAGTACCAGTGTTGATATACTGTACCTGTAGACAGTAGAACCCTTTATGACTGACTAGCTGTAGGAAGTACCAGTGTTGATATACTGTACCTGTAGACAGTAGAACCCTTTATGACTGACTAGCTGTAGGAAGTACCAGTGTTGATATACTGTACCCGTATCCTGTAGACAGTAGAACCCTTTATGACTGACTAGCTGTAGGAAGTACCAGTGTTGATATACTGTACCTGTAGACAGTAGAACCCTTTATGACTGACTAGCTGTAGGAAGTACCAGTGTTGATATACTGTACCTGTAGACAGTAGAACCCTTTATGACTGACTAGCTGTAGGAAGTACCAGTGTTGATATACTGTACCTGTATCCTGTAGACAGTAGAACCCTTTATGACTGACTAGCTGTAGGAAGTACCAGTGTTGATATACTGTACCCGTATCCTGTAGACAGTAGAAACCTTTATGAATGACTAGCTGTAGGAAGTACCAGTGTTGATATACTGTACCTGTAGACAGTAGAACCCTTTATGACTGACTAGCTGTAGGAAGTACCAGTGTTGATATACTGTATCCTGTAGACAGTAGAACCCTTTATGACTGACGAGCTGTAGGAAGTACCAGTGTTGATGTACTGTACCTGTATCCTGTAGACAGTAGAACCCTTTATGACTGACTAGCTGTAGGAAGTACCAGTGTTGATATACTGTACCTGTATCCTGTAGACAGTAGAACCCTTTATGACTGACTAGCTGTAGGAAGTACCAGTGTTGATATACCGTACCTGTATCCTGTAGACAGTAGAACCCTTTATGACTGACTAGCTGTAGGAAGTACCAGTGTTGATATACTGTACCTGTATCCTGTAGACAGTAGAACCCTTTATGACTGACGAGCTGTAGGAAGTACCAGTGTTGATATACTGTACCTGTATCCTGTAGACAGTAGAACCCTTTATGACTGACTAGCTGTAGGAAGTACCAGTGTTGATATACTGTACCCGTATCCTGTAGACAGTAGAACCCTTTATGACTGACTAGCTGTAGGAAGTACCAGTGTTGATATACTGTACCTGTAGACAGTAGAACCCTTTATGAATGACTAGCTGTAGGAAGTACCAGTGTTGATATACTGTACCTGTAGACAGTAGAACCCTTTATGATTGACTAGCTGTAGGAAGTACCAGTGTTGATATACTGTACCCGTATCCTGTAGACAGTAGAACCCTTTATGACTGACTAGCTGTAGGAAGTACCAGTGTTGATATACTGTACCTGTAGACAGTAGAACCCTTTATGACTGACTAGCTGTAGGAAGTACCAGTGTTGATATACTATACCCGTATCCTGTAGACAGTAGAACCCTTTATGACTGACTAGCTGTAGGAAGTACTAGTGTTGATATACTGTACCTGTAGACAGTAGAACCCTTTATGACTGACTAGCTGTAGGAAGTACCAGTGTTGATATACTGTACCTGTAGACAGTAGAACCCTTTATGACTGACTAGCTGTAGGAAGTACCAGTGTTGATATACTGTACCCGTATCCTGTAGACAGTAGAACCCTTTATGACTGACTAGCTGTAGGAAGTACCAGTGTTGATATACTGTACCTGTAGACAGTAGAACCCTTTATGACTGACTAGCTGTAGGAAGTACCAGTGTTGATATACTGTACCTGTAGACAGTAGAACTCTTTATGACTGACTAGCTGTAGGAAGTACCAGTGTTGATATACTGTACCTGTAGACAGTAGAACCCTTTATGACTGACTAGCTGTAGGAAGTACCAGTGTTGATATACTGTACCTGTAGACAGTAGAACCCTTTATGACTGACTAGCTGTAGGAAGTACCAGTGTTGATATACTGTACCCGTATCCTGTAGACAGTAGAACCCTTTATGACTGACTAGCTGTAGGAAGTACCAGTGTTGATATACTGTACCTGTAGACAGTAGAACCCTTTATGACTGACTAGCTGTAGGAAGTACCAGTGTTGATATACTGTACCTGTATCCTGTAGATAGTAGAACCCTTTATGACTGACTAGCTGTAGGAAGTACCAGTGTTGATATACTGTACCCGTATCCTGTAGACAGTAGAAACCTTTATGAATGACTAGCTGTAGGAAGTACCAGTGTTGATATACTGTACCTGTAGACAGTAGAACCCTTTATGACTGACTAGCTGTAGGAAGTACCAGTGTTGATATACTGTATCCTGTAGACAGTAGAACCCTTTATGACTGACGAGCTGTAGGATGTACCAGTGTTGATGTACTGTACCTGTATCCTGTAGACAGTAGAACCCTTTATGACTGACTAGCTGTAGGAAGTACCAGTGTTGATATACTGTACCTGTATCCTGTAGACAGTAGAACCCTTTATGACTGACTAGCTGTAGGAAGTACCAGTGTTGATATACCGTACCTGTATCCTGTAGACAGTAGAACCCTTTATGACTGACTAGCTGTAGGAAGTACCAGTGTTGATATACTGTACCTGTATCCTGTAGACAGTAGAACCCTTTATGACTGACGAGCTGTAGGAAGTACCAGTGTTGATATACTGTACCTGTATCCTGTAGACAGTAGAACCCTTTATGACTGACTAGCTGTAGGAAGTACCAGTGTTGATATACTGTACCCGTATCCTGTAGACAGTAGAAACCTTTATGACTGACTAGCTGTAGGAAGTACCAGTGTTGATATACTGTACCTGTAGACAGTAGAACCCTTTATGAATGACTAGCTGTAGGAAGTACCAGTGTTGATATACTGTACCTGTAGACAGTAGAACCCTTTATGACTGACTAGCTGTAGGAAGTACCAGTGTTGATATACTGTATCCTGTAGACAGTAGAACCCTTTATGACTGACTAGCTGTAGGAAGTACCAGTGTTGATGTACTGTACCTGTATCCTGTAGACAGTAGAACCCTTTATGACTGACTAGCTGTAGGAAGTACCAGTGTTGATATACTGTACCTGTATCCTGTAGACAGTAGAACCCTTTATGACTGACTAGCTGTAGGAAGTACCAGTGTTGATATACTGTACCTGTAGACAGTAGAACCCTTTATGACTGACTAGCTGTAGGAAGTACCAGTGTTGATATACTGTACCTGTATCCTGTAGACAGTAGAACCCTTTATGACTGACGAGCTGTAGGAAGTACCAGTGTTGATATACTGTACCTGTATCCTGTAGACAGTAGAACCCTTTATGACTGACTAGCTGTAGGAAGTACCAGTGTTGATATACTGTACCCGTATCCTGTAGACAGTAGAACCCTTTATGACTGACTAGCTGTAGGAAGTACCAGTGTTGATATACTGTACCTGTAGACAGTAGAACCCTTTATGACTGACTAGCTGTAGGAAGTACCAGTGTTGATATACTGTACCCGTATCCTGTAGACAGTAGAACCCTTTATGACTGACTAGCTGTAGGAAGTACCAGTGTTGATATACTGTACCTGTATCCTGTAGACAGTAGAACCCTTTATGACTGACTAGCTGTAGGAAGTACCAGTGTTGATATACTGTACCTGTAGACAGTAGAACCCTTTATGACTGACTAGCTGTAGGAAGTACCAGTGTTGATATACTGTACCTGTAGACAGTAGAACCCTTTATGACTGACTAGCTGTAGGAAGTACCAGTGTTGATATACTGTACCCGTATCCTGTAGACAGTAGAACCCTTTATGACTGACTAGCTGTAGGAAATACCAGTGTTGATATACTGTACCTGTAGACAGTAGAACCCTTTATGACTGACTAGCTGTAGGAAGTACCAGTGTTGATATACTGTACCTGTAGACAGTAGAACCCTTTATGACTGACTAGCTGTAGGAAGTACCAGTGTTGATATACTGTACCTGTATCCTGTAGACAGTAGAACCCTTTATGACTGACTAGCTGTAGGAAGTACCAGTGTTGACATACTGTACCCGTATCCTGTAGACAGTAGAACCCTTTATGACTGACTAGCTGTAGGAAGTACCAGTGTTGATATACTGTACCTGTAGACAGTAGAACCCTTTATGACTGACTAGCTGTAGGAAGTACCAGTGTTGATATACTGTACCTGTAGGCAGTAGAACCCTTTATGACTGACTAGCTGTAGGAAGTACCAGTGTTGATATACTGTATCCTGTAGACAGTAGAACCCTTTATGACTGACGAGCTGTAGGAAGTACCAGTGTTGATGTACTGTACCTGTATCCTGTAGACAGTAGAACCCTTTATGACTGACTAGCTGTAGGAAGTACCAGTGTTGATATACTGTACCTGTATCCTGTAGACAGTAGAACCCTTTATGACTGACTAGCTGTAGGAAGTACCAGTGTTGATATACCGTACCTGTATCCTGTAGACAGTAGAACCTTTTATGACTGACTAGCTGTAGGAAGTACCAGTGTTGATATACTGTACCTGTAGACAGTAGAACCCTTTATGACTGACTAGCTGTAGGAAGTACCAGTGTTGAAATACTGTACCTGTATCCTGTAGACAGTAGAACCCTTTATGACTGACTAGCTGTAGGAAGTACCAGTGTTGATATACTGTACCCGTATCCTGTAGACAGTAGAACCCTTTATGACTGACGAGCTGTAGGAAGTACCAGTGTTGATATACTGTACCTGTATCCTGTAGACAGTAGAACCCTTTATGACTGACGAGCTGTAGGAAGTACCAGTGTTGATATACTGTACCTGTATCCTGTAGACAGTAGAACCCTTTATGACTGACGAGCTGTAGGAAGTACCAGTGTTGATATACTGTACCTGTATCCTGTAGACAGTAGAACCCTTTATGACTGACTAGCTGTAGGAAGTACCAGTGTTGATATACTGTACCCGTATCCTGTAGACAGTAGAACCCTTTATGACTGACTAGCTGTAGGAAGTACCAGTGTTGATATACTGTACCTGTATCCTGTAGACAGTAGAACCCTTTATGACTGACTAGCTGTAGGAAGTACCAGTGTTGATATACTGTACCTGTAGACAGTAGAACCCTTTATGACTGACTAGCTGTAGGAAGTACCAGTGTTGATATACTGTACCCGTATCCTGTAGACAGTAGAACCCTTTATGACTGACTAGCTGTAGGAAGTACCAGTGTTGATATACTGTACCTGTATCCTGTAGACAGTAGAACCCTTTATGACTGACTAGCTGTAGGAAGTACCAGTGTTGATATACTGTACCTGTAGACAGTAGAACCCTTTATGACTGACTAGCTGTAGGAAGTACAAGTGTTGATATACTGTACCCGTATCCTGTAGACAGTAGAACCCTTTATGACTGACTAGCTGTAGGAAGTACCAGTGTTGATATACTGTACCCGTATCCTGTAGACAGTAGAACCCTTTATATCTGACTAGCTGTAGGAAGTACCAGTGTTGATATACTGTACCTGTAGACAGTAGAACCCTTTATGACTGACTAGCTGTAGGAAGTACCAGTGTTGATATACTGTACCTGTAGACAGTAGAACCCTTTATGACTGACTAGCTGTAGGAAGTACCAGTGTTGATATAATGTACCTGTATCCTGTAAACAGTAGAACCCTTTATGACTGACTAGCTGTAGGAAGTACCAGTGTTGATATACTGTACCCGTATCCTGTAGACAGTAGAACCCTTTATGAATGACTAGCTGTAGGAAGTACCAGTATTGATATACTGTACCTGTAGACAGTAGAACCCTTTATGACTGACTAGCTGTAGGGAGTACCAGTGTTGATATACTGTACCTGTAGGCAGTAGAACCCTTTATGACTGACTAGCTGTAGGAAGTACCAGTGTTGATATACTGTATCCTGTAGACAGTAGAACCCTTTATGACTGACGAGCTGTAGGAAGTACCAGTGTTGATGTACTGTACCTGTATCCTGTAGACAGTAGAACCCTTTATGACTGACTAGCTGTAGGAAGTACCAGTGTTGATATACTGTACCTGTAGACAGTTGAACCCTTTATGACTGACTAGCTGTAGGAAGTACCAGTGTTGATATACCGTACCTGTATCCTGTAGACAGTAGAACCCTTTATGACTGACTAGCTGTAGGAAGTACCAGTGTTGATATACTGTACCTGTAGACAGTAGAACCCTTTATGACTGACTAGCTGTAGGAAGTACCAGTGTTGATATACTGTACCTGTATCCTGTGGACAGTAGAACCCTTTATGACTGACGAGCTGTAGGAAGTACCAGTGTTGATATACTGTACCTGTATCCTGTAGACAGTAGAACCCTTTATGACTGACTAGCTGTAGGAAGTACCAGTGTTGATATACTGTACCCGTATCCTGTAGACAGTAGAACCCTTTATGACTGACTAGCTGTAGGAAGTACCAGTGTTGATATACTGTACCTGTATCCTGTAGACAGTAGAACCCTTTATGACTGACTAGCTGTAGGAAGTACCAGTGTTGATATACTGTACCTGTAGACAGTAGAACCCTTTATGACTGACTAGCTGTAGGAAGTACCAGTGTTGATATACTGTACCCGTATCCTGTAGACAGTAGAACCCTTTATGACTGACGAGCTGTAGGAAGTACCAGTGTTGATATACTGTACCCGTATCCTGTAGACAGTAGAACCCTTTTTGACTGACTAGCTGTAGGAAGTACCAGTGTTGATATACTGTACCTGTAGACAGTAGAACCCTTTATGACTGACTAGCTGTAGGAAGTACCAGTGTTGATATACTGTACCTGTATCCTGTAGACAGTAGAACCCTTTATGACTGACTAGCTGTAGGAAGTACCAGTGTTGATATACTGTACCCGTATCCTGTAGACAGTAGAACCCTTTATGACTGACGAGCTGTAGGAAGTACCAGTGTTGATATACTGTACCCGTATCCTGTAGACAGTAGAACCCTTTATGACTGACTAGCTGTAGGAAGTACCAGTGTTGATATACTGTACCTGTAGACAGTAGAACCCTTTATGACTGACTAGCTGTAGGAAGTACCAGTGTTGATATACTGTACCTGTAGACAGTAGACAGTAGAACCCTTTATGACTGACTAGCTGTAGGAAGTACCAGTGTTGATATACTGTACCCGTATCCTGTAGACAGTAGAACCCTTTATGACTGACGAGCTGTAGGAAGTACCAGTGTTGATATACTGTACCTGTATCCTGTAGATAGTAGAACCCTTTATGACTGACGAGCTGTAGGAAGTACCAGTGTTGATATACTGTACCTGTATCCTGTAGACAGTAGAACCCTTTATGACTGACTAGCTGTAGGAAGTACCAGTGTTGATATACTGTACCTGTAGACAGTAGAACCCTTTATGACTGACTAGCTGTAGGAAGTACCAGTGTTGATATACTGTACCTGTATCCTGTAGATAGTAGAACCCTTTATGACTGACTAGCTGTAGGAAGTACCAGTGTTGATATACTGTACCTGTAGACAGTAGAACCCTTTATGACTGACTAGCTGTAGGAAGTACCAGTGTTGATATACTGTACCTGTATCCTGTAGACAGTTGAACCCTTTATGACTGACTAGCTGTAGGAAGTACCAGTGTTGATATACTGTACCTGTAGACAGTAGAACCCTTTATGACTGACTAGCTGTAGGAAGTACCAGTGTTGATATACTGTACCTGTATCCTGTAGACAGTAGAACCCTTTATGACTGACAGCTGTAGGAAGTACCAGTGTTGATATACTGTACCTGTAGACAGTAGAACCCTTTATGACTGACTAGCTGTAGGAAGTACCAGTGTTGATATACTGTACCTGTAGGCAGTAGAACCCTTTATGACTGACTAGCTGTAGGAAGTACCAGTGTTGATATACTGTACCTGTAGACAGTAGAACCCTTTATGACTGACTAGCTGTAGGAAGTACCAGTGTTGATATACTGTACCCGTATCCTGTAGACAGTAGAACCCTTTATGACTGACGAGCTGTAGGAAGTACCAGTGTTGATATACTGTACCCGTATCCTGTAGACAGTAGAACCCTTTATGACTGACTAGCTGTAGGAAGTACCAGTGTTGATATACTGTACCTGTAGACAGTAGAACCCTTTATGACTGACTAGCTGTAGGAAGTACCAGTGTTGATATACTGTACCTGTAGACAGTAGAACCCTTTATGACTGACTAGCTGTAGGAAGTACCAGTGTTGATATACTGTACCTGTAGGCAGTAGAACCCTTTATGACTGACTAGCTGTAGGAAGTACCAGTGTTGATATACTGTATCCTGTAGACAGTAGAACCCTTTATGACTGACGAGCTGTAGGAAGTACCAGTGTTGATGTACTGTACCTGTATCCTGTAGACAGTAGAACCCTTTATGACTGACTAGCTGTAGGAAGTACCAGTGTTGATATACTGTACCTGTATCCTGTAGACAGTAGAACCCTTTATGACTGACTAGCTGTAGGAAGTACCAGTGTTGATATACCGTACCTGTATCCTGTAGACAGTAGAACCTTTTATGACTGACTAGCTGTAGGAAGTACCAGTGTTGATATACTGTACCTGTAGACAGTAGAACCCTTTATGACTGACTAGCTGTAGGAAGTACCAGTGTTGATATACTGTACCTGTATCCTGTAGACAGTAGAACCCTTTATGACTGACTAGCTGTAGGAAGTACCAGTGTTGATATACTGTACCCGTATCCTGTAGACAGTAGAACCCTTTATGACTGACGAGCTGTAGGAAGTACCAGTGTTGATATACTGTACCTGTATCCTGTAGACAGTAGAACCCTTTATGACTGACGAGCTGTAGGAAGTACCAGTGTTGATATACTGTACCTGTATCCTGTAGACAGTAGAACCCTTTATGACTGACGAGCTGTAGGAAGTACCAGTGTTGATATACTGTACCTGTATCCTGTAGACAGTAGAACCCTTTATGACTGACTAGCTGTAGGAAGTACCAGTGTTGATATACTGTACCCGTATCCTGTAGACAGTAGAACCCTTTATGACTGACTAGCTGTAGGAAGTACCAGTGTTGATATACTGTACCTGTAGACAGTAGAACCCTTTATGACTGACTAGCTGTAGGAAGTACCAGTGTTGATATACTGTACCCGTATCCTGTAGACAGTAGAACCCTTTATGACTGACTAGCTGTAGGAAGTACCAGTGTTGATATACTGTACCTGTATCCTGTAGACAGTAGAACCCTTTATGACTGACTAGCTGTAGGAAGTACCAGTGTTGATATACTGTACCTGTAGACAGTAGAACCCTTTATGACTGACTAGCTGTAGGAAGTACCAGTGTTGATATACTGTACCCGTATCCTGTAGACAGTAGAACCCTTTATGACTGACTAGCTGTAGGAAGTACCAGTGTTGATATACTGTACCCGTATCCTGTAGACAGTAGAACCCTTTATGACTGACGAGCTGTAGGAAGTACCAGTGTTGATATACTGTACCCGTATCCTGTAGACAGTAGAACCCTTTATGACTGACTAGCTGTAGGAAGTACCAGTGTTGATATACTGTACCTGTAGACAGTAGAACCCTTTATGACTGACTAGCTGTAGGAAGTACCAGTGTTGATATACTGTACCTGTAGACAGTAGACAGTAGAACCCTTTATGACTGACTAGCTGTAGGAAGTACCAGTGTTGATATACTGTACCCGTATCCTGTAGACAGTAGAACCCTTTATGACTGACGAGCTGTAGGAAGTACCAGTGTTGATATACTGTACCTGTATCCTGTAGATAGTAGAACCCTTTATGACTGACGAGCTGTAGGAAGTACCAGTGTTGATATACTGTACCTGTATCCTGTAGACAGTAGAACCCTTTATGACTGACTAGCTGTAGGAAGTACCAGTGTTGATATACTGTACCTGTAGACAGTAGAACCCTTTATGACTGACTAGCTGTAGGAAGTACCAGTGTTGATATACTGTACCTGTATCCTGTAGATAGTAGAACCCTTTATGACTGACTAGCTGTAGGAAGTACCAGTGTTGATATACTGTACCTGTAGACAGTAGAACCCTTTATGACTGACTAGCTGTAGGAAGTACCAGTGTTGATATACTGTACCCGTATCCTGTAGACAGTAGAACCCTTTATGACTGACTAGCTGTAGGAAGTACCAGTGTTGATATACTGTACCTGTAGACAGTAGAACCCTTTATGACTGACTAGCTGTAGGAAGTACCAGTGTTGATATACTGTACCTGTAGACAGTAGAATCCTTTATGACTGACTAGCTGTAGGAAGTACCAGTGTTGATATACTGTACCTGTAGACAGTAGAACCCTTTATGACTGACTAGCTGTAGGAAGTACCAGTGTTGATATACTGTACCTGTAGACTGTAGAACCCTTTATGACTGACTAGCTGTAGGAAGTACCAGTGTTGATATACTGTACCCGTATCCTGTAGACAGTAGAACCCTTTATGACTGACTAGCTGTAGGAAGTACCAGTGTTGATATACTGTACCTGTATCCTGTAGGCAGTAGAACCCTTTATGACTGACTAGCTGTAGGAAGTACCAGTGTTGATATACTGTACCTGTATCCTGTAGACAGTAGAACCCTTTATTACTGACTAGCTGTAGGAAGTACCAGTGTTGATATACTGTACCTGTATCCAGTAGACAGTAGAACTACATAGCTGGATTTATGGACAGTGGTATGATACCTTCTCTGGTGTTGTGAGGAAGGGGCTTTTACAGCAGTGGAAATTCCCTTCTACATGTAAGGGTGTGTGTGTGTTTTTGCCTTTGTGTGTGTGTGTGTGTGTGTGTGTGTGTGTGTGTTGTGTGTTGTGTGTTGTGTGTTGTGTGTTGTGTGTTGTGTGTTGTGTGTTGTGTGTTGTGTGCTGTGCTGTGTGTGTGTGTGTGTGTGTGTGTGTGTGTGTGTGTGTGCGTGTGTGTGTGTGTGTGTGGAATTACCCTCCAGGTTACCTAATGCTCTAGACACATGTCATCTCCCTCAGGCATCTCGTCTAACAAACACAGAGAGACAGAGAGAGAGGGATAGACGCATTGTCTGAAGATTGTCTCACAAGAGCAACATAACATAAAGGTGCGTCCTAATTTTATCTCCTTTCACCTGAAGTGTACACTTGTTCACTTCTTCCCACAAATGTAAAAGCATTGGATTGGTGGAAGCATGTGCTAGGGGGAGTTTTCCACCATACTTCTTATACCAGTCATTCCCTTCACTTCCAATGAAGGGAAGTGAACAATTACACACTTTGGTAGGAAGAAGAGCTAATTGGGACTGTGGGAGAATCTTAATTGCATACTCCTCACGTCCTCTCTCCTCGTCTCCTTCTCAAAACCCATTGGAGGAGAAGGTCAGAGGGAAGGACCTCTGGCTTTCTCATCCAATCGACAAAGGAGGTGAGGAGAGAGGATGCGAGTAGTATGCAAATTAGATTCTCCCATAACCATGGTGGTTGATGATCTCTGTAGATTCTCCCATAACCATGGTGGTTGATGATCTCTGTAGATTCTCCCATAACCATGGTGGTTGATGATCTCTGTAGATTCTCCCATAACCATGGTGGTTGATGATCTCTGTAGATTCTCCCATAACCATGGTGGTAGATGATCTCTGTAGATTCTCCCATAACCACGGTGGTTGATGATCTCTGTAGATTCTCCCATAACCATGGTGGTTGATGATCTCTGTAGATTCCCCAATAACCAAGGTGGTTGATGATCTCTGTAGATTCTCCCATAACCATGGTGGTTGATGATCTCTGTAGATTCTCCCATAACCATGGTGGTTGATGATCTCTGTAGATTCTCCCATAACCATGGTGGTTGATGATCTCTGTAGATTCTCCCATAACCATGGTGGTTGATGATCTCTGTAGATTCTCCCATAACAATGGTGGTTGATGATCTCTGTAGATTCTCCCATAACCATGGTGGTTGAGGATCTCTGTAGATTCTCCCATAACCATGGTGGTTGATGGTCTCTGCAGATTCTCCCATAACCATGGTGGTTGATGATCTCTGTAGATTCTCCCATAACCATGGTGGTTGATGATCTCTGTAGATTCTCCCATATCCATGGTGGTTGATGATCTCTGTAGATTCTCCCATAACCATGGTGGTTGATGATCTCTGTAGATTCTCCCATAACCATGGTGGTTGATGATCTCTGTAGATTCTCCCATAACCATGGTGGTAGATAATCTCTGTAACGGTGAGTGGACTGGATTTGTTGCACAGACCTGAATTTGGACTGAGATGTTTTCAGTTTAAATTCTCAAAGAGAGCTGATAACCTTTTTGCAGGACCTTTGATAGTCGTCATGGTAATGGATTGGCATTAGACACCGAGTGCACTTTGCATCTCATTTCGTCTCCACGGCTACAACACATAGACAGGTTTGACAGAGACAGAGTGTGAACCATGTAGCCCCATGTAGCTGGCCTATCCCAGTCATCATGACACTACTAAACCATGTAGCTGGCCTGTCCCAGCCATCATGACACTACTAAACCATGTAGCTGGCCTGTCCCAGTCATCATGACACTACTAAACCATGTAGCTGGCCTGTCCCAGTCATCATGACACTACTAAACCATGTAGCTGGCCTGTCCCAGTCATCATGACACTACTAAACCATGTAGGTGGCCTGTCCCAGTCATCATGACACTATAAAACCAAAATGAACACCAGCCACCTGACAAATACAGGTATATTTTGACATTGTCTGGTAAGGTGTCTTTTTCACCACGTTGTCACGGCGCCATAGCGGCAGCATTTCAATCTCATTGGTGAATAGAAATAGTCCATTATGACATCACACTTATAGTACATCAGATGTTGCAGTAGCTGTTTAGAATGTTTTTCCCGCCATTTTGTTTCATAGCTGGTAAATGAATCGCACAAAGTCAAAGAACTAGGAATCCTATAGCCTGTCCTACCTCGTGCTGCAACACTTCCTGGCTGGGGGCTGTGCGCACGGAGAAGAGCTGAGGGAAATATTCATTTTTTTAAAGCATTGCGCACAGGCATAAAATTGGGTCTAATTTACTTGAAATGAAAGTTGATTGAAGTGGGACTTTGTTCTTGTGTTTCTTGGCTATTTATACAGAACAAAAACATAAACGCAACAATTTAAAAGATTTTACTAAGTTACAGTTCATATAAGGAAATAATTCAATTTAAATACATTTATTAGTCCCTAATCTATGTATTTCACATGACTGGGAATACAGATACGCATCTGTTGGTCACAGAAACCTTTAAATAATACTAATAATTGTGGCGTGGATCAGAGAACCAGTCAGTATCTGGTGTGACCACCATTTGCCTCAAGCAGCGCGACACATCTCCTTCACATAGAGTTGATCAGGCTGTTGATTGTGGCCTGTGGAATGTTGTCCCACTCCTCTTCAGTGGCTGTGTGAAGATGCTGGAAATTGGCGGGAATTGGAACAAGATGTCGTGCACGTAGATCTAGAGCATCCCAAACATGCTCAACGGGTGACATGTCTGGTGAGTATACAGGCCATGGAAGAACTGGGACATTTTCAGCTTCCAGGAGTTGTGTACAGATTCATGCGACATGGGGCCGTGCATTATCATGCTGAGACATGAGGTGATGACGGCGGATGAATGGCACGATAATGGGCCTCAGGATCTTGTCACGGTATCTCAGATATCTTGTCTCTTTCTTACCACAGGGAACAAAACAGGGAACAACATAGATTGGTGGTATCTCTGTGAAAACATAGTCCTGATGCAGAGTCTGGGGATGTTGGTTCTCTCTCTCTTCTTTCCTCAGTCATAACTTCCACTTTGTTTTCCTCCCTTGTCCTCACCCCCTCCTCCTCTCCTCCTCCCCTCCTCCTCTTCTCCCCCCCTCCTCCTCCTCCTCCCCCCCTCCCTTCTCCTCACCCCCTCCCTTCTCCTCTTCTCCTCCTCTCCTCCTCCCCTCCTCTTCCTCTCCTCCTCCCCTCCTCCTCCTCCTCCTCCCCCCCTCCCTTCTCCTCTTCTCCTTCTCTCCTCCTCCTCCCCTCCCCTCACCCCCTCCTCCTCTCCTCCTCCTCTCCTCTCCTTCACCATCCCACCGACAAATCTGGGTTTGGCGGATACCAGCGGAACGCTACGTGCCCCAATGCATAGTGCCAACTGTAAAGTTTGGTGGAGGAGAAATAATGTTCTGGGGCTGTTTTACATGGTTCGGACTAGGCCTCTTAAATCCAGTGAAATCTTAACTCTACAGCATACAATCACATTCTAGATGATTCTGTGCCCTCAACTTTGTGGCAACAGTTTTGGAAAGACCCTTTTCCTGTTTCAGCATGACAATGCCCCCGTGCACAAAGCGAGGTCCATACAGAAATGATTTGTCGAGATCGGTGTGGAAGAACTTGACTGGCGCCCTGACCTCAACCCCATCGATCACCTTTGGGATGAATTGGAACATCGAGCCAGGCCTAATCGTCCAACATCAGTGCCCAACCTCATTTAATGCTCTTGTGGCTGAATGGAAGCCAAGTCCCCGCCTGTTCCAACATCTAGTGGAAAGCCTTCCCAGAAGAGTGGAGGCTGTTATAGCAGCAAAGGGGGGGGGGGGACCAACTCCATATTAATGTCCATGATTTTGTAATGAGATGTTGGATGAGCAGGTGTCCACATACTTTTGGTCATGTAGTGTGCATTGTGTTGTGTTGTTTTACCATTGTAAAGTAGTTGAAGTCATCCAGAGAACGAATAGAAGTCTCCTACCATTTGAGATTTATCTCAGTGAGCATCAATCCATCCAAAAGGTATTGGGGTCAGCTTATGGAGATGGCCTGTGAGAAATGTTCTCTCTCTCTCTCTCGCCCCCCCACTCATCTCTCCCTCTCCCTCCTCTTCCTCTCTCCCTACCTTCCTCTCCCTGTCTCTCTCCTCACCTTCCTCTCTCTCTCTTTCCCTACCTTCTTCTCTCTCTCTCCCTGCCTTCCTCTCCCTCTCTCTCCTCACCTTCTTATCTCTCTCTCTCTCTCTGTCTCTCGCCCCCCCTCATCTCTCCCTCTCTCTCCTCTTCCTCTCTCCCTACCTTCCTCTCCCTGTCTCTCTCCTCACCTTCCTCTCTCTCTCTTTCCCTACCTTCTTCTCTCTCTCTCCCTGCCTTCCTCTCCCTCTCTCTCCTCACCTTCTTATCTCCCTCTGTCTCTCTCCCTACCTTCCTCTCTCCCTCTCCTTACCTTCCTCTCTCCCTCTCTCAATTCTCTCTCTGTCTCTCTCCTCACCGTCTTCTCTCTCTCTCCTCACCTTCCTTTCTGTCCGAGTATCTCATTCCCACAGAGAGCTCTCTCTGTGACAGGGCAGTGTCGTCGTCCATTGTGATTTCATCTCCAGCAGATCGGGCCGCTGAGTGTCTTTCAGGAGCTTTTTCCCCGTCCTCTTTCTCTCCTCCTCTTTCTCTCCTCCTCTTTCTCTCCTCCTATTCTAGTCTGTAAATGTCAGGTCTTAGAGATGGAGAACACACACACACACACACACACACACACACACACACACACACACACACACACACACACACACACACACACACACACACACACACACACACACACACACACACACACACAGTCCATCAGAGATAAGCCATCCTCACCACTTACATGGTAGAACTCTTCCCTTCCATGTTGAGGAGCTTTTGAAAAGCAAGCCAGGTGACATTTGACAAATATGCAGTTGGCTTCCAGTGAGAGTTAGTCAAATGAAACCCATATCATAAATATGTGATGCTTGACATATATTGATGTTTATGGTTAGCTTCACAGTCAAAATAATGACTTATTTCACATTCAGTTTTGGGGAAGAAAATACCTTTGTCAAAATTAAAGGCTATGACCCATAGCAGACTGGTGAAGAGGAAGCACATCCCAGCACAGAGCTGTTACTGGAGGATAATGTCACATCAGAGAGCTGTTACTGGAGGACATTGTCACGTCAGAGAGGTGTTACTGGAGGATAATGTCACATCAGAGAGCTGTTATTGGAGGATATTGTCACGTCAGAGAGGTGTTACAGGAGGATAATGTCACGTCAGAGAGCTGTTACTGGAGGATAATGTCACGTCAGAGAGCTGTTACTGGAGGATAATGTCATGTCAGAGAGGTGTTACTGGAGGATAATGTCACATCAGAGAGCTGTTATTGGAGGATATTGTCACGTCAGAGAGGTGTTACAGGAGGATAATGTCACGTCAGAGAGCTGTTACTGGAGGATAATGTCACGTCAGAGAGGTGTTACTGGAGGATAATGTCACGTCAGAGGTGTTACTGTAGGATAATGTCACATCAGAGAGGTGTTACTGGAGGATAATGTCATGTCAGAGAGCTGTTACTGGAGGATAATTTCACTTCAAATTTGTGTTGATTTGGCACTCGAGCATCAATACATTACCCAATCCCCAACATTGTCAACCAAGAGTCAAGACTACATTACCCAATCCCCAACATTGTCAACCAAGAGTCAAGACTACATTACCCATCCCCCAACACTGTCAACCAAGAGTCAAGACTACATTACCCATCCCCCAACACTGTCAACCAAGAGTCAAGACTACATTACCCATCCCCCAACACTGTCAACCAAGAGTCAAGATTACATTACCATCCCCCAACACTGTCAACCAAGAGTCAAGACTACATTACCCATCCCCCAACACTGTCAACCAAGAGTCAAGACTACATTACCCATCCTCCAACACTGTCAACCAAGAGTCAAGACTACATTACCCATCCCCCAACACTGTCAACCAAGAGTCAAGACTACATTACCCATCCCCGAAAAGTGACTCAAAAGTGACTCAAACGCTATAAATGCATTTCCCCTCTAAATGACACAAAAAAACGATTTTCTCTGTCACACACTCAGTCACGACACACGTGCCTGGCTGACAAAGTGCATTGTGAGTGACGTCAGCAGCAGGCGCTCAGCTCGTGCACAGGCAGCAGCAGGCCAGCAGCAATTTCAGCAGGCCAGCAGCAGTAGTACGGGTTCGACAAGACAAACCCAAGGAATATAGTTGGTCACAAATGTTTGATCTTGAACAGAACTTACAACATCAATCAACATGTCTCAATCAAAACTGTCCAGCCAGAAGTCCAGAAAGGAGTGGGGAGTCTGTACCTGAACAAATGTCAAATCATATTTTTTTGCCCGAGATGGCCGGTCAATTTGAGTGACGTTATTGTGTATTCTACTTAATGACGCAATTTTACATTATCACGCAATGACATCACAACGTTAATTTAGCAACTTTTAGCAACACGTCTACCCGCCTCTAGCAACTTACCCTGAAAATGAGTTGGCAACACTGATCTCCTACTTCTGAGTGGAAGACCATCGCAGGCAAGTAGCCTGCCTAGCTCACAAACTAGAATCAGAGCGCCCACTCCGACAAGGTTAATTGTCCCACACGGTGACATGATATTGTCGTACAGCAGCCGGTAGATAATGACGCGCTGTCAATCACTTGCCGTGTTCAAAACAACGGAAAAATACCAGGTCAAATAATGACTTTAGTGATCTTCAGGTCGGAAAGTCGGAGCTATAGAAAGAGACCGAGTTGGATGGCCGTTCAAATCGATATTACACTATCGTAGCTAGCTGTTTTGAACAAGTATCCCGTTGTTTTCAATACGGCAACTGACTTGTCATTCCCACTCGCCATCACTCACCGCTGTCATCGAATGGGGACTCAAACTAACCCACAAGTTCTGACTGAGCTCAATTGTCATGAAACGCAAATACAGCGATGAGTTTCTCTCTCTTGGTTTAATTACACACTTTGAGAAATAACGAGGAGCGCCCACAATGTGTTTTGTGCGGGAGAAGTGCTTAGTAATGAGTCTCCCAAAACGAAACAAATTAAAACGATACGTCCTGACCAAACATCCACAACATGACGGTAAACCCAGGGAGTTCTTTCAGAACAGGGCAGAATGCTTCAGGAAACAGTACTTCAGGAAACAGTACTTCAGGAAACAGTACTTCAGGAAACAGTGCTTCAGGAAACAGTACTTCAGGAAACAGTGATTCAGGAAACAGTACTTCAGGAAACAGTACTTCAGGAAACAGTAATTCAGGAAACAGTGCTTCCGGAAACAGTACTTCAGGAAACAGTGATTCAGGAAACAGTGATTCAGGAAACAGTGCTTCCGGAAACAGTACTTCAGGAAACAGTACTTCAGGAAACAGTACTTCAGGAAACAGTACTTCAGGAAACAGTGATTCAGGAAACAGTGCTTCAGGAAACAGTGCTTCAGGAAACAGTGCTTCCGGAAACAGTGCTTCAGGAAACAGTACTTCAGGAAACAGTGCTTCAGGAAACAGTACTTCAGGAAACAGTACTTCAGGAAACAGTACTTCAGGAAACAGTGCTTCAGGAAACAGTGATTCAGGAAACAGTGATTCAGGAAACAGTGATTCAGGAAACAGTACTTCAGGAAACAGTACTTCAGGAAACGGTGATTCAGGAAACGGTGCTTCCGGAAACGGTACTTCAGGAAACAGTGATTCAGGAAACAGTGATTCAGGAAACAGTGCTTCCGGAAACAGTACTTCAGGAAACAGTACTTCAGGAAACAGTACTTCAGGAAACAGTGATTCAGGAAACAGTGCTTCAGGAAACAGTGATTCAGGAAACAGTGCTTCCGGAAACAGTGCTTCAGGAAACAGTACTTCAGGAAACAGTGCTTCAGGAAACAGTACTTCAGGAAACAGTACTTCAGGAAACAGTGATTCAGGAAACAGTGATTCAGGAAACAGTGCTTCAGGAAACAGTACTTCAGGAAACAGTGTTCAGGAAACAGTGTTCAGGAAACAGTGCTTCAGGAAACAGTGCTTCAGGAAACAGTACTTCAGGAAACAGTACTTCAGGAAACAGTGATTCAGGAAACAGTGCTTCAGGAAACAGTACTTCAGGAAATAGTACTTCAGGAAACAGTACTTCAGGAAACAGTGATTCAGGAAACAGTACTTCAGGAAACAGTACTTCAGGAAACAGTACTTCAGGAAACAGTACTTCAGGAAACAGTACTTCAGGAAACAGTGATTCAGGAAACAGTGCTTCCGGAAACAGTACTTCAGGAAACAGTACTTCAGGAAACAGTACTTCAGGAAACAGTGCTTCAGGAAACAGTACTTCAGGAAACAGTGCTTCAGGAAACAGTGCTTCAGGAAACAGTACTTCAGGAAACAGTACTTCAGGAAACAGTGCTTCAGGAAACAGTGCTTCAGGAAACAGTGCTTCCGGAAACAGTACTTCAGGAAACAGTGCTTCAGGAAACAGTGATTCAGGAAACAGTGCTTCAGGAAACAGTACTTCAGGAAACAGTGCTTCAGGAAACAGTAGTTCAGGAAACAGTGCTTCAACAGTGGAGAAGTAAGTCAGCTAGCAAGACATTGTTGTCATTTTAGAACAGGTGATAATAAGCAAAAATAAGGAAGTACTATATCTCGTAGTAGTCGAGATGAGTTTCTCTTTCAAACAATCCCCCTGTACACAGCTAATAGCTACCGCAGCTAGCTAACGTTAGCCAAAGCAAGCTAGTTAGTGCAACCATCAGTAACAGTACCTAATGAAGAAGAATGATCTGCTGTATGTCTGACTGTAGAAACGATTGTTGAAAACAAGTCTAGGTTTGGAGTTGTTAAAATACAAGTACAATTTTTTTATTCTGAACTGGAAAAAACTGATTGAAGCGAGATGCTATTCTTTGAGGCAAACACATTCACACAGTTCTGTGTTTGCTCATCTACAGCAGGAAGAGGTCTCCTACCTCCTGACTGAGAGAAGTTCTGTGTTTGTTAATCTACAGCAGGAAGAGGTCTCCTACTTCCTGACTGAGAGAAGTTCTGTGTTTGTTCATCTACAGCAGGAAGAGGTCTCCTACCTCCTGACTGAGAGAAGTTCTGTGTTTGCTCATCTACAGCAGGAAGAGGTCTCCTACCTCCTGACTGAGAGACGTTCTGTGTTTGTTCATCTACAGCAGGAAGAGGTCTCCTACCTCCTGACTGAGAGAAGTTCTGTGTTTGTTCATCTACAGCAGGAAGAGGTCTCCTACCTCCTGACTGAGAGAAGTTCTGTGTTTGTTCATCTACAGCAGGAAGAGGTCTCCTACCTCCTGACTGAGAGACGTTCTGTGTTTGTTCATCTACAGCAGGAAGAGGTCTCCTACCTCCTGACTGAGAGAAGTTCTGTGTTTGTTCATCTACAGCAGGAAGAGGTCTCCTACCTCCTGACTGAGAGAAGTTCTGTGTTTGTTCATATACAGCAGGAAGAGGTCTCCTACCTCCTGACTGAGAGAAGTTCTGTGTTTGTTCATCTACAGCAGGAAGAGGTCTCCTACCTCCTGACTGAGAGAAGGTCTGTGTTTGCTCATCTACAGCAGGAAGAGGTCTCCTACCTCCTGACTGAGAGACGTTCTGTGTTTGTTCATCTACAGCAGGAAGAAGTCTCCTACCTCCTGACTGAGAGAAGTTCTGTGTTTGTTCATCTACAGCAGGAAGAGGTCTCCTACCTCCTGACTGAGAGACGTTCTGTGTTTGCTCATCTACAGCAGGAAGAGGTCTCCTACCTCCTGACTGAGAGAAGTTCTGTGTTTGTTCATCTACAGCAGGAAGAGGTCTCCTACCTCCTGACTGAGAGAAGTTCTATGTTTGTTAATCTACAGCAGGAAGAGGTCTCCTACCTCCTGACTGAGAGAAGTTCTGTGTTTGTTCATCTACAGCAGGAAGAGGTCTCCTACCTCCTGACTGAGAGAAGTTCTGTGTTTGTTCATCTACAGCAGGAAGAGGTCTCCTACCTCCTGACTGAGAGACGTTCTGTGTTTGTGTTTGTTCATCTACAGCAGGAAGAGGTCTCCTACCTCCTGACTGAGAGACGTTCTGTGTTTGTGTTTGTTCATCTACAGCAGAAAGAGGTCATCTACCTCCTGACTGAGAGAAGTTCTGTGTTTGTTCATCTACAGCAGGAAGAGGTCTCCTACCTCCTGACTGAGAGAAATTCTGTGTTTGTTCATCTACAGCAGGAAGAGGTCTCCTAACTCCTGACTGAGAGACCTTCTGTGTTTGTTTATCTACAGCAGGAAGAGGTCTCCTACCTACTGACTGAGAGAAGTTCTGTGCTTGCTCATCTACAGCAGGAAGAGGTCTCCTACCTCCTGACTGAGAGAAGTTCTATGTTTGTTCATCTACAGCAGGAAGAGGTCTCCTACCTCCTGACTGAGAGAAGTTCTGTGTTTGTTCATCTACAGCAGGAAGAGGTCTCCTACCTCCTGACTGAGAGAAGTTCTGTGTTTGTTCATCTACAGCAGGAAGAGGTCTCCTACCTCCTGACTGAGAGAAGTTCTGTGTTTGTTCATCTACAGCAGGAAGAGGTCTCCTACCTCCTGACTGAGAGAAATTCTGTGTTTGTTCATCTACAGCAGGAAGAGGTCTCCTAACTCCTGACTGAGAGACCTTCTGTGTTTGTTTATCTACAGCAGGAAGAGGTCTCCTACCTACTGACTGAGAGAAGTTCTGTGTTTGCTCATCTACAGCAGGAAGAGGTCTCCTACCTCCTGACTGAGAGAAGTTCTATGTTTGTTCATCTACAGCAGGAAGAGGTCTCCTACCTCCTGACTGAGAGAAGTTCTGTGTTTGTTCATCTACAGCAGGAAGAGGTCTCCTACCTCCTGACTGAGAGAAGTTCTGTGTTTGTTCATCTACAGCAGGAAGAGGTCTCCTACCTCCTGACTGAGAGAAGTTCTGTGTTTGTTCATCTACAGCAGGAAGAGGTCTCCTACCTCCTGACTGAGAGAAGTTCTGTGTTTGTTCATCTACAGCAGGAAGAGGTCTCCTACCTCCTGACTGAGAGAAGTTCTGTGTTTGTTCATCTACAGCAGGAAGAGGTCTCCTACCTCCTGACTGAGAGAAGTTCTGTGTTTGTTCATCTACAGCAGGAAGAGGTCTCCTACCTCCTGACTGAGAGAAGTTCTGTGTTTGTTCATCTACAGCAGGAAGAAGTCTCCTACCTCCTGACTGAGAGAAGTTCTGTGTTTGTTCATCTACAGCAGGAAAAGGTCTCCTACCTCCTGACTGAGAGAAGTTCTGTGTTTGCTCATCTACAGCAGGAAGAAGTCTCCTACCTCCTGACTGAGAGAAGTTCTGTGTTTGCTCATCTACAGCAGGAAGAGGTCTCCTACCTCCTGACTGAGAGAAGTTCTGTGTTTGTTCATCTACAGCAGGAAGAGGTCTCCTACCTCCTGACTGAGAGACGTTCTGTGTTTGTGTTTGTTCATCTACAGCAGGAAGAGGTCTCCTACCTCCTGACTGAGAGACGTTCTGTGTTTGTGTTTGTTCATCTACAGCAGGAAGAGGTCTCCTACCTCCCGACTGAGAGAAGTTCTGTGTTTGTTCATCTACAGCAGGAAGAGGTCTCCTACCTCCTGACTGAGAGACGTTCTGTGTTTGTTCATCTACAGCAGGAAGAGGTCTCCTACCTATTGACTGAGAGACGTTCTGTGTTTGTTCATCTACAGCAGGAAGAGGTCTCCTACCTCCTGACTGAGAGACGTTCTGTGTTTGTTCATCTACAGCAGGAAGAGGTCTCCTACCTCCTGACTGAGAGAAGTTCTGTGTGTGTTCATCTACAGCAGGAAGAGGTCTCCTACCTCCTGACTGAGAGAAGTTCTGTGTTTGTTCATCTACAGCAGGAAGAGGTCTCCTACCTCCTGACTGAGAGAAGTTCTGTGTTTGTTTATCTACAGCAGGAAGAGGTCTCCTACCTCCTGACTGAGAGAAGTTCTGTGTTTGCTCATCTACAGCAGGAAGAGGTCATCTACCTCCTGACTGAGAGAAGTTCTGTGTTTGTTCTACAGCAGGAAGAGGTCTCCTACCTCCTGACTGAGAGAAGGTCTGTGTTTGCTCATATACAGCAGGGAGAGGTCTCCTACCTCCTGACTGAGAGACGTTCTGTGTTTGTTCATCTACAGCAGGAAGAAGTCTCCTACCTCCTGACTGAGAGAAGTTCTGTGTTTGTTCATCTACAGCAGGAAGAGGTCTCCTACCTCCTGACTGAGAGACGTTCTGTGTTTGCTCATCTACAGCAGGAAGAGGTCTCCTACCTCCTGACTGAGAGAAGTTCTGTGTTTGTTCATCTACAGCAGGAAGAGGTCTCCTACCTCCTGACTGAGAGAAGTTCTATGTTTGTTAATCTACAGCAGGAAGAGGTCTCCTACCTCCTGACTGAGAGAAGTTCTGTGTTTGTTCATCTACAGCAGGAAGAGGTCTCCTACCTCCTGACTGAGAGAAGTTCTGTGTTTGTGTTTGTTCATCTACAGCAGGAAGAGGTCTCCTACCTCCTGACTGAGAGACGTTCTGTGTTTGTTCATCTACAGCAGGAAGAGGTCTCCTACTTCCTGACTGAGAGAAGTTCTGTGTTTGTTCATCTACAGCAGGAAGAGGTCTCCTACCTCCTGACTGAGAGAAGTTCTGTGTTTGTTCATCTACAGCAGGAAGAGGTCTCCTACCTCCTGACTGAGAGACGTTCTGTGTTTGTTCATCTACAGCAGGAAGAAGTCTCCTACCTCCTGACTGAGAGACGTTCTGTGTTTGCTCATCTACAGCAGGAAGAGGTCTCCTACCTCCTGACTGAGAGAAGTTCTGTGTTTGTTCATCTACAGCAGGAAGAGGTCTCCTACCTCCTGACTGAGAAAGCAGTAGAGGTTCTGGTCCGGTTTGGTTCTTCCACGTTACCGACGTGAGTTGGGGTTCTCAACTCTTGACTTTACTTTTAAAAGGAAAAAACACAAGTACAAAAACAGACATCACGCTGAGCATGACCTCAGGGTTACACTGGCAAAACAAACGGAGCCCAGAATAAACCTAACTGTTGAAAACTTCAACCAGTCACACACCTCTCATTGGGACGGTTTGCTTGTGTGTGTTTTCTGGTCTACATCTGTGTATAGTAGAGGTACTACAGAACAGTACAGACCACTACATCTGTGTGATGTAGAGGTAATACAGACCAGTACAGACCACTACATCTGTGTATAGTAGAGGTACTACAGAACAGTACAGACCACTACATCTGTGTATAGTAGAGGTACTACAGAACATATACAGACCACTACATCTGTGTGATGTAGAGGTACTACAGAACAGTACAGACCACTACATCTGTGTATAGTAGAGGTACTACAGAACAGTACAGACCACTACATCTGTGTGATGTAGAGGTACTACAGAACAGTACAGACCACTACATCTGTGTGATGTAGAGGTACTACAGAACAGTACAGACCACTACATCTGTGTATAGTAGAGGTACTACAGAACAGTACAGACCACTACATCTGTGTGATGTATAGTAGAGGTACTACAGAACAGTACAGACCACTACATCTGTGTATAGTAGAGGTACTACAGAACAGTACAGACCACTACATCTGTGTATAGTAGAGGTACTACAGAACAGTACAGACCACTACATCTGTGTATAGTAGAGGTACTACAGAACAGTACAGACCACTACATCTGTGTATAGTAGAGGTACTACAGAACAGTACAGACCACTACATCTGTGTATAGTAGAGGTACTACAGAACAGTACAGACCACTACATCTGTGTATAGTAGAGGTACTACAGAACAGTACAGACCACTACATCTGTGTATAGTAGAGGTACTACAGAACAGTACAGACCACTACATCTGTGTATAGTAGAGGTACTACAGAACAGTACAGACCACTACATCTGTGTATAGTAGAGGTACTACAGAACAGTACAGACCACTACATCTGTGTGATGTATAGTAGAGGTACTACAGAACAGTACAGACCACTACATCTGTGTATAGTAGAGGTACTACAGAACAGTACAGACCACTACATCTGTGTATAGTAGAGGTACTACAGAACAGTACAGACCACTACATCTGTGTATAGTAGAGGTACTACAGAACAGTACAGACCACTACATCTGTGTATAGTAGAGGTACTACAGATCAGTACAGACCACTACATCTGTGTATAGTAGAGGTACTACAGAACAGTACAGACCACTACATCTGTGTATAGTAGAGGTACTACAGAACAGTACAGACCACTACATCTGTGTGATGTAGAGGTACTACAGAACAGTACAGACCACTACATCTGTGTATAGTAGAGGTACTACAGAACAGTACAGACCACTACATCTGTGTGATGTAGAGGTAATACAGAACAGTACAGACCACTACATCTGTGTATAGTAGAGGTACTACAGAACAGTACAGACCACTACATCTGTGTGATGTAGAGGTACTACAGAACAGTACAGACCACTACATCTGTGTGATGTATAGTAGAGGTAATACAGAACAGTACAGACCACTACATCTGTGTGATGTATAGTAGAGGTACTACAGAACAGTACAGACCACTACATCTGTGTATAGTAGAGGTACTACAGAACAGTACAGACCACTACATCTGTGTGATGTAGAGGTACTACAGAACAGTACAGACCACTACATCTGTGTATAGTAGAGGTACTACAGAACATATACAAACCAACTCTGGTGATGAGAAGAGTAGTTTGTAGAATGTTTACATCTAGAATAAATAGTTGTGGTTTGCTGGGCTTGTGCTCTGGAAGATTCATTCATTGTGTGTGTGTGTGTGTGTGTGTGTGTGTGTGTGTGTGTGTGTGTGTGTGTGTGTGTGTGTGTGTGTGTGTGTGTGTGTGTGTGTGTGTGTGGTTGAAAGTAATGATTCCATGATGACTCATTGTAAAGGAGTTATTAGAGGCGTGAGTGTTTCTGGGTAGCTCTCATCTTCCTCTGGCTTTTACCTTCTCCTCCTCCTCCTCCAAATCATCAACGTTTCGGCCTTGGCCCGACCTTCAATGCTTTCAAGGAATACTTATTAATGATTCTCTGAATTTGAATCCTAAGTTGTTGTTTATTTTGCTTATTTTGTCATGCGCTTGTGTTTTTATTGGAGAAAACCTCATTTCCTCAGAGAACTGTAATGTGTTTTCTGTGCCCATTGAGTTAAACACCTTGAATATTGTTTCTCTGAACCATGGCACCATGGCATAGCCTGAATAATACCAACGACCGGGCACACAATGTCCTCTGTGATACTTATCAACACATTTATTATTATTGTGTTATGGCTTCATTTACAGAGAAAATGCTCTGATGTACACCACCGTTCAACAATTTGGGGTCACTTAGAAACGTCCTTGTTTTTGGAAAGAAAAGCAATTTTTTTGTCCATTAAAATAACATCAAATGATTAGAAATACAGTGTAGACATTGTTAATGTTGTAAATGCCTATTGTAGCGGGGAAACGGCAGATTTTTAATGGAATATCTACATAGGCGTACAGAGGCCCATTATCAGCAACCATCACTCAATGGCACGTTGTGTTAGCTAATCCAAGTTTATCATTAAAAAAAAAACTTTTCCAATTATGATAGCACAGCTGAAAACTGTTGTTTTGATTAAAGAAACAATAAGACTGGCCTTCTTTAGACTAGTTGAGTATCTGGAGCATCAGCACTTGTGGGTTCGATTACAGGCTCAAAATGGCCAGAAACAAAGACCTTTCTTCTGAAACTCGTCGTTCTATTCTTCTTCTGAGAAATGAAGGCTATTCCATGCGAGAAATTGCCAAGAAACTGAAGATCTCGTACAACCCTGTGTACTACTCCCTTCACAGAACAGCGCAAACTGGCTCTAACCAGAATAGAAAGAGGAGTGGGAGGCCCCGGTGCACAACTGATTAAGAGGACAAGTACATTAGAGTGTCTAGTTTGAGAAACAGATGCCTCACAAGTCCTCAACTGGCAGCTTCATTAAATATTACCCGCAAAACACCAGTCTCAACGTCAACAGTGAAGAGGCGACTCCGGGATGCTGCCCTTCTTGGCAGAGTTGCAAAGAAAAAGCCATATCTCAGACTGGCCAATAAAAATAAAATATTAAGATGGGCAGAAGAACATAGATACTGGACAGAGGAACTGCCTAGAAGGCCAGCATCCCGGAGTCGCCTCTTCACTGTTGACGTTGAGGGGTGACTGGGTGAGAATGGGGGAGGCTAGGGGTGACTGGGTGAGATTGGGGGAGGCTAGGGGTGACTGGGTGAGAATGGGGGTGGCTAGGGGTGACTGGGTGAGAATGAGGGAGGCTAGGGGTGACTGGGTGAGAATGGGGGAGGCTAGGGGTGACTGGGTGAGAATGGGGGAGGCTAGGGGTGACTGGGTGAGAATGGGGGAGGCTAGGGGTGACTGGGTGAGAATGAGGGAGGCTAGGGGTGACTGGGTGAGAATGGCGGCGGCTAGGGGTGACTGGGTGAGAATGGGGGTGGCTAGGGGTGACTGGGTGAGAATGGGGGTGGCTAGGGGTGACTGGGTGAGAATGGGGGAGGCTAGGGGTGACTGGGTGAGAATGGGGGAGGCTAGGGGTGACTGGGTGAGAATGGGGGAGGCTAGGGGTGACTGGGTGAACGTGGAGGAGGAAGGAAGGAATGGATGAGTGAGGTTCGGGGAGGGTGGCAGAAGTTGAATACCTCAACACACCTATAATTTAAACTGTCCCTTCCTCTCTCCATCTGTTCGTCCCTCCCTCCCTCCCTCCCTCCCTCCCTCCCTCCCTCCCTCCCTCCCTCCCTCCCTCCCTTGGGCCCTCAGCCCTGCTTCTCTCCCTCCCTCCCTCCCTCCCTCCCTCCCTCCCTCCCTCCCTCCCTCCCTCCCTCCCTCCCTTGGGCCCTCAGCCCTGCTTCTATCTCTCTCTCCCCCTCCCTCCCCCCTCCCTCCCTCCCTCCCTCCCTCCCTCCCTTGGGCCCTCAGCCCTGCTTCTCCCCCTCCCTCCCTCCCTCCCTCCCTCCCTTGGGCCCTCAGCCCTGCTTCTCTCCCTCCCTCCCTCCCTCCCTCCCTCCCTCCTCTAGACAGAAGACGTGTGTTTCCACCACCTCTGCTGATAACTGGTCCATTACTACGTACAGCACTGCTTGGCTAATGAAAACAGACACGCTGTTCTGAAGTGCTCAGACCCTCCCTAAACCCTCCCTGGGCCCTTTAAATCTAACCCAGCACTGTTTTACATGACAAAGATCTTTTCATATTCAAAGATAACCCTAACCCAGCACTGTTTTACATGACAAAGATCTTTTCATATTCAAAGATAACCCTAACCCAGGACTGTTTTATATGACAAAGATCTTTTCATATTCAAAGATAACCCTAACCCAGCACTATTTTACATGACAAAGATATTTTCATATTCAAAGATAACCCTAACCCAGCACTGTTTTACATGACAAAGATCTTTTCATATTCAAAGATAACCCTAACCCAGCACTGTTTTACATGACAAAGATCTTTTCATATTCAAAGATAACCCTAACCCAGGACTGTTTTATATGACAAAGATCTTTTCATATTCAAAGATAACCCTAACCCAGCACTATTTTACATGACAAAGATATTTTCATATTCAAAGATAACCCTAACCCAGCACTGTTTTACATGACAAAGATCTTTTCATATTCAAAGATAACCCTAACCCAGCACTGTTTTACATGACAAAGATCTTTTCATATTCAAAGATAACCCTAACCCAGAACTTTTTTACATGACAAAGATCTTTCATATTCGAAGATAACCCTATTGATCAGAAACACAACAGACTCCTGAAAGAAAGACCCACCTCTTTGTGGTGTGTGGTTGTTAGCTAAAGAAGCTGTTTTTTACCTTGTCGCTTTCTAATTGAGACAAATTACAGACCGCCCCACATTTCAACATCACTAAGACACTAGATATATTTAACACAGAAAGGCATTCTGTTTGATTTCCAAATGGCACCCTATTCCCTATCAAGTACACTTCTTTTGGCCAGGGCCCATAGGGCTATAGGGTTTCATTTGGGACACATTCTTTTTTACATTTAAGTCATTTAGCAGACGCTCTTATCCAGAGCGTTTATGGTCTCCTTGTTGTTGTTAAAATATCGCCATCTCTAACCCTCCGTGTTGGTTTGTCTGCTTTTTGATATCCTGCTTGTGATTAGTGAACAGAACGGGTGTGAAGACAACAGGATACTGTGTGTTCTCTGAAGGGAAGAGGACGTTCAGCAACTCTTGGACAACAGTGGACGTTGATGAAAGAGATTCTCTATTGTTAAAGCTACAATACGTGACTTTTTTGGGGGGCGGGGGCAACCTGACCAAATTCACATAGAAATGTGAGCTATAGATCTGTCATTCGCGTTGGAAGCAATTCTAAGAAACGTTACGTCTGTTCTATGCGTGCCATTTCTGTGCTTAAGTTTAGTTTTTTGCATCTTTTACTTCCTGTTTTGTACACCGGCTTTAAACAGCTGAAAATACAATATTTCTGGTTCTTGAAAATATATTTCACAGCGGTTTAGACGGTACAATGATTTGCTACAAAATACTTGCTTGTTTTGTCACATAAACTGAAAATTAGGATTAGATTTTTTTTTAATTAGAATTTTCGCAACCAGGAAATGGCTGAGCGATTTCTGCATATTGCACCTTTTAAAGTAAAACATTTTGTGTTTTCTGTTACAGAGCTAGTAGAGTAGAACAGACGAGCCCTGTCTGCAGTATTTACAGTAACACCTCAGCTCTCACAGAGCTCTGTCTGCAGTATTTACAGTAACACCTCAGCTCTCACAGAACCCTGTCTGCAGTATTTACAGTAACACCTCAGCTCTCAGAGCCCTGTTTGCAGTATTTACAGTAACACCTCAGCTCTCACAGAACCCTGTCTGCAGTATTTACAGTAACACCTCAGCTCTCACAGAACCCTGTCTGCAGTATTTACAGTAACACCTCAGCTCTCACAGAGCCCTGTCTGCAGTATTTACAGTAACACCTCAGCTCTCACAGAGCCCTGTGTGCAGTATTTACAGTAACACCTCAGCTCTCACAAAGCCCTGTCTGTAGTGCACTATGTAGGGAATAGGTCAAATGTAGGGAATAGGTCAAATGTAGTGCACTATAGGCCCTGGTCTAAAGTAGTGCACTATACAGGGAATAGGGACCTGGTCAAAAGTATTGCACTATGTAGGGAATAGGGTGCCATTTTGGGACCAGTCTCTGACGTCAAAGCAGTCACACATGGTTCATACAAGATATACTATAGGTAATCGACTATACTGACCTGCACAGGTGTTTTTACGGCTGCAGTAACTTTCCCAGAATTCCCAGGATATCTCGATTACTGTATTTCCTGCTTATTCTCTCCAGATTCCAGGAATCTTCCAACTTGAATTTTTGTTTCTAGATTTTTGCAACCCAAGGCGTCATGCGCCCACCATCAGATATTATTTGTCCTTATCAAGCTGTTCCCCTTGTCCTCCTCGGCCTACCGTAGCTGCTACCTTTCTATCCCACTGGATTCAGTAGCCTAATTGAATTGAATATCCAACAACATGTGTTAAGGCTGCTCCTGTGAGCCTGATTCAATTCTGTCTCTGCTAATATGCTTCCTTCAGTGTGTTTTATGGTCCGTTGCCAGGAGACGGATGAGATGAATAGAGGAAACGAGACCCAGGAGAGTTCTGACTCTTCTATTGAAGACACAGTGGAGACAGGATCAGCAGAGTTCACATGAAGAGAGACACAGGATAGTTCTGACTCTTCTATTGAAGACACAGTGGAGACAGGATCAGCAGAGTTCACATGAAGAGACACACAGGATAGTTCACATGAAGAGAGACACAGGATAGTTCTGATTCTTCTAATGAGGACACAGTGGAGACAGGATCAGCAGAGTTCCTGGATGGGAGACCAGATGCTAAGCAGGGTCGGTCCTGGTCGGTCCCTGGATGGGAGACCAGATGCTAAGCAGGGTCGGTCCTGGTCGGTCCCTGGATGGGAGACCAGATGCTAAGCAGGGTTGGTCCTGGTCAGTCCCTGGATGGGAGACCAGAGGCTAAGCAGGGTCGGCCCTGGTCAGTCCCTGGATGGGAGACCAGATGCTAAGCAGGGTTGGTCCTGGTCAGTCCCTGGATGGGAGACCAGATGCTAAGCAGGGCCGGTCCTGGTCAGTCCCTGGATGGGAGACCAGATGCCTCGCTAAGCAGGGTCGGTCCTGGTCAGTCCCTGGATGGGAGACCAGATGCTAAGCAGGGTCGGTCCTGGTCAGTCCCTGGATGGGAGAGCAGATGCTAAGCAGGGTCGGCCCTGGTCAGTCCCTGAATGGGAGACCAGATGCTAAGCAGGGTCGGTCCTGGTCGGTCCCTGGATGGGAGACCAGATGCTAAGCAGGGTCGGTCCTGGTCAGTCCCTGGATGGTAGACCAGATGCCTCTCTAAGCAGGGTCGGTCCTGGTCAGTCCCTGGATGGGAGACCAGATGCTAAGCAGGGCCGGTCCTGGTCAGTCCCTGGATGGGAGACCAGATGCCTCGCTAAGCAGGGTCGGTCCTGGTCAGTCCCTGGATGGGAGACCAGATGCTAAGCAGGGTTGGTCCTGGTCGGTCCCTGGATGGGAGACCAGATGCCTCGCTAAGCAGGGTCGGTCCTGGTCAGTCCCTGGATGGGAGACCAGATTCTAAGCAGGGTCGGTCCTGGTCAGTCCCTGGATGGGAGACCAGATGCTAAGCAGGGTCGGTCCTGGTCAGTCCCTGGATGGGAGACCAGAGGCTAAGCAGGGTCGGTCCTGGTCAGTCCCCTGGATGGGAGACCAGAGGCTAAGCAGGGTTGGTCCTGGTCAGTCCCTGGATGGGAAACCAGATGCTAAGCAGGGCCGGCCCTGGTCAGTCCCTGGATGGGAGACCAGATGCTAAGCAGGGTTGGTCCTGGTCAGTCCCTGGATGGGAGACCAGATGCTAAGCAGGGTTGGTCCTGGTCAGTCCCTGGATGGAGGCCAGAAGCTGCTGGAGGTGGTGTTGGAGGACCAGGCCACTAGGAGGCACTCTTTCCTCTGGACTAAAACATATCCCAATGCCCCAGGGCCGTGATTGGGGACATTGTCCTGTGTAGGGTGCCGTCTTTCAGATGGGATGTTAAATGGGTGTCCTGACTAAAAGATTCCATGGCACTTATCATAAGAGTAGGGGTGTTAAAACTTCTTTGGGATCGGTGTCCCTTCCACGGTACGGTTGAGTTAACGTAGGCTAATGTGATTAGCATGAGGTTGTAAGTAACAAGAACTTTTCCCAGGGCATAGACATATCTGATATTGTCAGAAAGCTTAAATTCTTGTTAATCTAACTGCACTGTAAAATTCATAGTAGCTATTACAGTGATATAATACCATGCTATTTTTTGAGGAGAGTGCACAATTTTGAACATGAAAAGTTATTAATAAACAAATTAGGCACATTTGGAAGTCTTCACACAATATTTTGAATATAAATGCAATGGTTCATTGGATCAGCCTAAATCGTTGCACATACACTGACGCCATCTAGTGGCCAATATCTAAAGTGCACCTGGGCTGGAATAATACATTATGGCCTTTCTCTTGCATTTCAAAGATGATGGTACAAATGCAAAATAACGGTTGGTTTGTTTTTTGTATTATCTTTTACCAGATCTATTGTGATGTACTCTACTACATTCCTTTCACATTTCCACAAACTTCAGTGTTTCCCATTCAAATGGTACCAAGAATATGCATATCGTTGCTTCAGGGCCTGAGCTACAGGCAGTTAGATTTGGGTTTGTCATTTAAGGAGAAAACTGAAAAAAAGGGTCTAATCCAGAGTAGCTGCTGCTTTGGCAGGAACTAATGGGGATCCATAATAAACCCCAGGAAGAGTAGCTGCTGCTTTGACAGGAACTAATGGGGATCCATAATAAACCCCAGGAAGAGTAGCTGCTGCTTTGGCAGGAACTAATGGGGATCCATAATAAACCCCAGGAAGAGTAGCTGCTGCCTTGACAGGAACTAATGGGGATCCATAATAAACCCCAGGAAGAGTAGCTGCTGCCTTGACAGGAACTAATGGGGATCCATAATAAACCCCAGGAAGAGTAGCTGCTGCCTTGACAGGAACTAATGGGGATCCATAATAAACCCCAGGAAGAGTAGCTGCTGCCTTGACAGGAACTAATGGGGATCTATAATAAACCCCAGGAAGAGTAGCTGCTGCCTTGACAGGAACTAATGGGGATCTATAATAAACCCCAGGAAGAGTAGCTGCTGCCTTGACAGGAACTAATGGGGATCCTTAATAAACCCCAGGAAGAGTAGCTGCTGCCTTGACAGGAACTAATGGGGATCCTTATAAAATACACAAATATGTATCGGTCTCCTCCGTCTCCCCCGTTACCATGTCTGACACTTCTCCCCTCTCTGTCCCCTCCCCCATGTCTCTCCCTTCCCTCCCCCCTCTCTGCCACCTCCACCCAGTGCCAGCTGAATCAGGATTATCAACATTGTGATTGGATAACTGCTCTCTCTCTCTCTCTCTCTCTCTCTCTCTCTCTCTCTCTCTCTCTCTCTCTCTCTCTCTCTCTCTATCACACACAGCGTTGGCAATTCCCTTGGCAACAAATGCTAATTTACTGCCAATTAGGATCATTTGAATCCCTCAGATAGAGATGAATGGGAGAGAGAATTCCATGGAATACTAAACTAGCGCATTGTAGACAAACCCTGCTGGCGAGACTCATTTGAATCCATTGTAAAGAGGATAACCATTTAACATATGTGCTTATACTGGAGCTGTAAATACTGCATGTCTATATAGTTTACCCTTATTTTACAAGGTAAATTGACTGAGAACACATTCTAATTTACATCTTCAACCTGGGGAATAGTTACAGGGGAGTGGAGGGGGTATGAATGAGCCAATTAGAAACTGGGGATGATTAGGTGGCCATGATGGTATGAGGTCCAAATTGGAAATTTATCCAGGACATCAGGGTTAAGGCAGTTATATACAGTTGAAAATATTACATGACATTACATTTCATAACACTTTATCCAATACATGTAGTGTGTTCCCTCAGGCCACTACTCCACTCTCACATATTTACAATACAACATCCATGTGTACGTGTGTGTAGAGTGTGTGTCTTATCATGTGTATGTGTGTCTGTGCCTGTGTGTGTCTCTTCACAGTCCCCGCTGTTCCATAAGGTGTATTTCTATCTGTTTTTTAAATGTGATTCTACTGCTATCATCAGTTACTTGATGTGGACTAGAGTTCCATGTATTCATGGCTCTATGTAGTACTGTGTGCCTCCCATAGTCTGTTCTGGACTTGCGGACTCTGGTGTCATGTCTTGTGGGGTACGCATGGGTGTCTGAGCTGTGTGCCAGTAGTTTAAACAGACCTCTGGTGGCATGTCTTGTGGGGTATGCATGGGTGTCTGAGCTGTGTGCCAGTAGGTCAAACAGACAGCTCGGTGCATTCAGTTTGTCAATACTTCTTACAAAAATAGGTAGTGATGAAGTCAATCTCTCCTCCACTTTGAGCCATGAGAGATTGACGTGCATGTCATTAATGTGAGCTCTCTGTGTACATTTAAGGGCCAGCCGTGCTGCCCTGTTCTGAGACAAATGTAATTTTCCAAGGTCCCTCTTTGTGGCACCTGACCACACGACTGAACATTAGTCCAGCGCTTTATTATGGACAGATTTCTCCCCATCTTAGCTACAGTTGTATCAACATGTTTTGACCATAACAGCTTACAATACAGGGTTACTCCAAGCAGTTTAGTCCTTTCAACTTGCTCAATTCCCACATGATTTATTACAAGATTTATTTGAGGTTTAGGGTTTAGTGAATGATTTGTTTCAAATACAATGCTTTTAGTTTTTTAAATATTTAGGACAAACTTATTCCTTGCCACCCATTCTGAAACTAACTGCAACTCTTTGTTCAGTGTTGCAGTGATTTCACTTGCTGTAGTAGCTGACGTATATAGTGTTGAGTCATCCGCATACATAGACACAATGGCTTTACTCAAGGCACGTCATTAGTAGAAAATTGAAAAAAGTAAGGGGCCTAAACAGCTGCCCTGGGGAATTCCTGATTCTACCTGGATTATGTTGGAGAGGCTTCCATAAAAGATCACCCTCTATGTTCTGTTGGGCAGGTAACTCTTTATCCACAATATAGCAGGGGGTGTAAAGCCATAACACATACATTTTTCCAGCAGCCGACTATGATCGATGATGTCAAAAGCCGCAAGTCTAACAAAACACCTCCCACAATCTTTTTATCGTCAATTTCTCTCAGCCAATCATCACTCATTTAACTAAGTGCCATGCTTGTTGAATGTCCTTCTCTATAAGCGTGCTGAAAGTTTGTTGTCAATTTGTTTACAGTAAAATAACATTGTATCTGGTCAAACACAAATTTTTTCCCAATGGTTTTCTAAGGGTTTTTAACAGACTGATTGGTCGGCTATGTAACGCCCGTCGGAAGAGGTGGACCAAGGTGCAGCGTGGTACGTGTTCATGATTCTTTATTTCCTCAGAACACCCAAATAAAACAACCAAAGAATAACGAACATCTCGTTCTGAATGCTTCACAGAGCTAACAAAAAACAACATCCCACAAAACTAAGGTGGCAAAACAGGCTGCCTAAGTATGATTCCCAATCAGAGACAACTATAGACAGCTGTCGCTGATTGAGAACCATACCCGGCCAAAACATAGAAACACAAAACGTAGAATGCCCACCCCACATCACACCCTGACCTCACCAAATAGAGAAATAAAATGTCTCTCTAAGGTCAGGGCGTGACAGGCTATTTGAGCCAGTAAAGGAGGTTTTACTATTCTTGGGTAGCGGAATTACTTTTTCTTCCATCCAGGCACACACTTTCTTGTCGACTTAGATTGAAGATATGGCAATATCATTCGCTAGTAATTTTCCATCCAAGTAGCTTGTCATTGTTGATAGACAACAATATTTTCTTCACCTCTTCCACACTCACGGAATTCAAAATTACAATTCTTGTCACGTCCTGACCATAGTTCTTATGTGTGTTCCTTGTTTTAGTGTTGGTCAGGACGTGAGCTGAGTGGGAATTCTATGTTGTGTGTCTAGTTTGTCTGTTTATGTGTTCAGCCTAATATGGTTCTCAATCAGAGGCAGCTGTCAATCGTTGTCCCTGATTGAGAATCACATATAGGTGGCTTGTTTTGTGTTGGGGATTGTGGGTGGTTGTCTTCTGTCTTTGTGTTCTGCACCAGATAGGACTGTTTTCGGTTTTCACATTTATTGTTTTGTTGTTTGTAGTGTTCTATATATTCTTTATTAAATTATGTTGAAAACTAGCCGCGCTGCATGTTGGTCCTCTCCTTCATCCCAGGAAGAAAACCGTTACAATACTAGTCTTTCATAATTTGATCAGTTATACTGTCCTCCCCCCAACCACAGTGTCACAGTAATGGATTAAACCCAAGTAAACTTCAAATCAAATCACATTTTATTGGTCACATACAAATGGTGAGCAGATGTTAATGCGAGTGTAGCGAAATGCTTGTGCTTCTAGTTCCGACAGTGCAGTAATATCTATCAAGTAATCTAACAATTCCCCAACAACTACCTAATACACACAAATCTAAAGGGGTGAATGAGAATATGTACATGTAAGTATATGGATGAGAGATGGACGAGCGGCATAGGCAAGGTGCAGTAGATTATATAAAATACAGCATATACATGTGACATGAGTAAGATATGTAAACATTATTAAAGTGACATTATTTAGAGTGGCATTGTATAACGTGACAAGTGATCAGTGAACAGCATTCTTTCATAGGTCATAGGTATTCCTCTTGTACAGATGGGATAGGACAGTGTGATGGCGGTTGCATCATCTGTGAACCTGTTGGGGCGGTATGCAAACTTAAGTGTGTCTAGGGTGGCCGGTAAGGTAGATGTGATATGATCCTTGACTAGTCTCTCAAAGCACTTCATGATGACAGAAGTGAGTGCTTCAGGGCGTTAGTCATTTAGATCAGTAACTTGTTTGTCTTTCAATTAAAGAAAACGCAGAGAAAGTGGCATGAAATTTGAAGCAATCTACACACAGAGGGTCGAGAGGGATGGAGGGAGGGAGAGGGAGGGGTCGGAGGGTGGGAGTGGCAGGGAGAGGGAGGGGTCGGAGGGTGAGAGTGGCAGGGAGAGGGAGGGGTCGGAGGGTGAGAGTGGCAGGGAGAGGGAGGGGTCGGAGGGTGAGAGTGGCAGGGAGAGGGAGGGGTCAGAGGGTGAGACTGGCAGGGAGAGGGAGGGGTCGGAGGGTGAGAGTGGCAGGGAGAGGGAGGGGTCAGAGGGTGAGAGTGGCAGGGAGAGGGAGGGGTCGGAGGGTGAGAGTGGCAGGGAGAGGGAGGGGTCAGAGGGTGAGAGTGGCAGGGAGAGGGAGGGGTCGGAGGGTGAGAGTGGCAGGGAGAGGGAGGGGTCAGAGGGTGAGAGTGGCAGGGAGAGGGAGGGGTCGGAGGGTGAGAGAGGGAGGGAGAGGGAGGGAGGAGGGAGTGTGAGAGAGGGAGGGAGGATGAGGGGTCGGAGGGTGAGAGAGGTAGGGAGAGGGAGGGAGGAGGGAGGGTGAGAGAGGGAGGGAGGATGAGGGGTCGGAGGGTGAGAGAGGTAGGGAGAGGGAGGGAGGAGGGAGGGTGAGAGAGGTAGGGAGAGGGAGGGAGGGAGGGAGAGGGAGGGAGGAGGGAGGGTGAGAGAGGTGGGGAGAGGGAGGGGTCGGAGGGTGAGAGAGGTAGGGAGAGGGATGGAGGGAGGGGTCGGAGGGTGAGAGAGGTGGGGAGAGGGAGGGGTCGGAGGGTGAGAGAGGTAGGGAGAGGGATGGAGGGAGGGGTCGGAGGGTGAGAGAGGTGGGGAGAGGGAGGGAGGAGGGAGGGTGAGAGAGGTAGGGATAGGGAGGGAGGAGGGAGGGTGAGAGAGGTAGGGAGAGGGAGGGAGGAGGGAGGGTGAGAGAGGTAGGGAGAGGGAGGGAGGAGGGAGGGTGAGAGAGGTAGGGAGAGGGAGGGAGGAGGGAGGGTGAGAGAGGGAGGGAGGATGAGAGAGATAGGGAGAGGGAGGGAGGAGGGAGGGTGAGAGAGGTAGGGAGAGGTAGGGAGAGGGAGGGAGGGATCGGGGGGTGAGAGAGAGCGAGAGAGACCCAACTATTAAAATGTCACTCCCCCAATCCGAAGAACTCACCAACACCACCGCCCACGTCTGTACACATACAAACTCACAGCTTCGCTCTGTGTTGTCTCCCGGTGATTTGATTCATTTGATTATCTACATTATTTATTTCTTAAAACTGGAATCCATTGCGGTGAAACTGCCACGTCCGTTAGCGATATTACAACAACAACAGACGTTAGTTCAACCAACATGGTGTTTTCCCCTCAGACATCAATCTGTAGGGCTGTTTAATATGTCCTGTCTGACTGGAGTCAGTGTTTTAGTCTGGGGAGGCCAGTAGGACTGTTCTGTCTGGCTGGAGTCAGTGTTTTAGTCTGGGGAGGCCAGTAGGACTGTTTAATATGTCCTGTCTGACTGGAGTCAGTGTTTTAGTCTGGGGAGGCCAGTAGGGCTGTTTAATATGTCCTGTCTGACTGGAGTCAGTGTTTTAGTCTGGGGAGGCCAGTAGGACTGTTTAATATGTTCTGTCTGACTGGAGTCAGTGTTTTAGTCTGGGGAGGCCAGTAGGACTGTTTAATATGTCCTGTCGGACTGGAGTCAGTGTTTTAGTCTGGGGAGGCCAGTAGGACTGTTTAATATGTTCTGTCTGGCTGGAGTCAGTGTTTTAGTCTGGGGAGGCCAGTAGGGCTGTTTAATATGTCCTGTCTGGCTGGAGTCAGTGTTTTAGTCTGGGGAGGCCAGTAGGGCTGTTTAATATGTCCTGTCTGGCTGGAGTCAGTGTTTTAGTCTGGGGAGGCCAGTAGGGCTGTTCTGTCTGGCTGGAGTCAGTGTTTTAGTCTGGGGAGGCCAGTAGGGCTGTTTAATATGTCCTGTCTGGCTGGAGTCAGTGTTTTAGTCTGGGGAGGCCAGTAGGACTGTTTAATATGTCCTGTCGGACTGGAGTCAGTGTTTTAGTCTGGGGAGGCCAGTAGGGCTGTTTAATATGTTCTGTCTGACTGGAGTCAGTGTTTTAGTCTGGGGAGGCCAGTAGGACTGTTTAATATGTCCTGTCTGACTGGAGTCAGTGTTTTAGTCTGGGGAGGCCAGTAGGGCTGTTTAATATGTTCTGTCTGGCTGGAGTCAGTGTTTTAGTCTGGGGAGGCCAGTAGGACTGTTTAATATGTCCTGTCTGGCTGGAGTCAGTGTTTTAGTCTGGGGAGGCCAGTAGGACTGTTTAATATGTCCTGTCTGGCTGGAGTCAGTGTTTTAGTCTGGGGAGGCCTGTAGGACTGTTTAATATGTCCTGTCTGGCTGGAGTCAGTGTTTTAGTCTGGGGAGGGCAGTAGGGCTGTTTAATATATCCTGTCTGACTGGAGTCGGTGTTTTAGTCTGAGGAGGCCAGTAGGACTGTTTAATATGTCCTGTCTGGCTGGAGTCAGTGTTTTAGTCTGGGGAGGCCAGTAGGACTGTTCTGTCTGACTGGAGTCAGTGTTTTAGTCTGGGGAGGGCAGTAGGGCTGTTTAATATATCCTGTCTGACTGGAGTCAGTGTTTTAGTCTGGGGAGGCCAGTAGGACTGTTTAATATGTCTTGTCTGACTGGAGTCAGTGTTTTAATCTGGGGAGGCCAGTAGGACTGTTTAATATGTCCTGTCTGACTGGAGTCAGTGTTTTAGTCTGGGGAGGTCAGTAGGACTGTCCTGTCTGGCTGGAGTCAGTGTTTTAGTCTGGGGAGGCCAGTAGGGCTGTTTAATATGTCTTGTCTGACTGGAGTCAGTGTTTTAATCTGGGGAGGCCAGTAGGGCTGTTTAATATATCCTGTCTGACTGGAGTCAGTGTTTTAGTCTGGGGAGGCCAGTAGGACTGTCCTGTCTGGCTGGAGTCAGTGTTTTAGTCTGGGGAGGCCAGTAGGACTGTCCTGTCTGGCTGGAGTCAGTGTTTTAGTCTGGGGAGGCCAGTAGGACTGTCCTGTCTGGCTGGAGTCAGTGTTTTAGTCTGGGGAGGCCAGTAGGACTGTTTAATATGTTCTGTCTGACTGGAGTCAGTGTTTTAGTCTGGGGAGGCCAGTAGGACTGTTTAATATGTCCTGTCTGACTGGTGTCAGTGTTTTAGTCTGGGGAGGCCAGTAGGGCTGTTTAATATGTTCTGTCTGACTGGAGTCAGTGTTTTAGTCTGGGGAGGCCAGTAGGGCTGTTTAATATGTCCTGTCTGGCTGGAGTCAGTGTTTTAGTCTGGGGAGGCCAGTAGGACTGTTTAATATGTCCTGTCTGACTGGAGTCAGTGTTTTAGTCTGGGGAGGCCAGTAGGACTGTTTAATATGTCCTGTCTGACTGGAGTCAGTGTTTTAGTCTGGGGAGGCCAGTAGAACTGGTCTGTCTGGCTGGAGTCAGTGTTTTAGTCTGGGGAGGCCAGTAGGACTGTTCTGTCTGGCTGGAGTCAGTGTTTTAGTCTGGGGAGGCCAGTAGGACTGTTTAATATGTCCTGTCTGGCTGGAGTCAGTGTTTTAGTCTGGGGAGGCCAGTAGGACTGTTTAATATGTCCTGTCTGACTGGAGTCAGTGTTTTAGTCTGGGGAGGCCAGTAGGACTGTTTAATATGTTCGGTCTGACTGGAGTCAGTGTTTTAGTCTGGGGAGGCCAGTAGAACTGTTTAATATGTCCTGTCTGACTGGAGTCAGTGTTTTAGTCTGGGGAGGCCAGTAGGGCTGTTTAATATGTTCTGTCTGACTGGAGTCAGTGTTTTAGTCTGGGGAGGCCAGTAGGGCTGTTTAATATGTTCTGTCTGACTGGAGTCAGTGTTTTAGTCTGGGGAGGCCAGTAGGACTGTTTTGCCTATCGTGGATCTCAGCTGTAAGAGTCTGATTAATACGTTCCGTCTGGCTGGAGTCAATGTTTCAAAGGCAACTGTGTGTGTGTGTGTGTGTGTGTGTGTGTGTGTGTGTGTGTGTGTGTGTGTGTGTGTGTGTGTGTGTGTGTGTGTGTGTGTGTGTGTGAGAGGTTATTCTAAGTCATCTGTTGTAAGGCGCTGCCCTCCACCATACTACCCTATACTATAGGGTGCTGCCCTCCACCATACTACCCTATACTATAGGTTGCTGCCCTCCACCATACTACCCTATACTATAGGGTGCTGCCCTCCACCATACTACCCTATACTATAGGGTGCTGCCCTCCACCATACTACCCTATACTATAGGGTGCTGCCCTCCACCATACTACCCTATACTATAGGGTGCTGCCCTCCACCATACTACCCTATACTATAGGATGCTGCCCTCCACCATACTACCCTATACTATAGGGTGCTGCCCTCCACCATACTACCCTATACTATAGGGTGCTGCCCTCCACCATACTACCCTATACTATAGGGTGCTGCCCTCCACCATACTACCCTATAGGGTGCTGCCCTCCACCATACTACCCTATACTATAGGGTGCTGCCCTCCACCATACTACCCTATACTATAGGGTGCTGCCCTCCACCATACTACCCTATACTATAGGGTGCTGCCCTCCACCATACTACCCTATACTATAGGGTGCTGCCCTCGACCATACTACCCTATACTATAGGGTGCTGCCCTCCACCATACTACCCTATACTATAGGTTGCTGCCCTCCACCATACTACCCTATACTATAGGGTGCTGCCCTCCACCATACTACCCTATACTATAGGGGGCTGCCCTCCACCATACTACCCTATAGGGTGCTACCCTCCACCATACTACCCTATAGGGTGCTGCCCTCCACCATACTACCCTATACTATAGGGTGCTGCCCTCCACCATACTACCCTATAGGGTGCTGCCCTCCACCATACTACCCTATACTATAGGGTGCTGCCCTCCACCATACTACCCTATACTATAGGGTGCTGCCCTCCGCCATACTACCCTATACTATAGGTTGCTGCCCTCCACCATACTACCCTATACTATAGGGTGCTGCCCTCCACCATACTACCCTATACTATAGGGTGCTGCCCTCCACCATACTACCCTATACTATAGGGTGCTGCCCTCCACCATACTACCCTATACTATAGGGTGCTGCCCTCCACCATACTACCCTATACTATAGGGTGCTGCCCTCCACCATACTACCCTATACTATAGGGTGCTGCCCTCCACCATACTACCCTATACTATAGGGTGCTGCCCTCCACCATACTACCCTATACTATAGGGTGCTGCCCTCCACCATACTACCCTATACTATAGGGTGCTGCCCTCCACCATACTACCCTATAGGGTGCTGCCCTCCACCATACTACCCTATACTATAGGGTGCTGCCCTCCACCATACTACCCTATAGGGGGCTGCCCTCCACCATACTACCCTATACTATAGGGGGCTGCCCTCCACCATACTACCCTACCCTATAGGGTGCTGCCCTCCACCATACTACCCTATACTATAGGGTGCTGCCCTCCACCATACTACCCTATACTATAGGGTGCTGCCCTCCGCCATACTACCCTGTACTATAGGGTGCTGCCCTCCACCATACTACCCTATACTATAGGGTGCTGCCCTCCACCATACTACCCTATACTATAGGGTGCTGCCCTCCACCATACTACCCTATACTATAGGGTGCTGCCCTCCACCATACTACCCTATACTATAGGGTGCTGCCCTCCACCATACTACCCTATACTATAGGGTGCTGCCCTCCACCATACTACCCTATAGGGGGCTGCCCTCCACCATACTACCCTATACTATAGGGTGCTGCCCTCCACCATACTACCCTATACTATAGGGGGCTGCCCTCCACCATACTACCCTATACTATAGGGTGCTGCCCTCCACCATACTACCCTATACTATAGGGGGCTGCCCTCCACCATACTACCCTATACTATAGGGTGCTGCCCTCCACCATACTACCCTATACTATAGGGTGCTGCCCTCCACCATACTACCCTATAGGGTGCTGCCCTCCACCATACTACCCTATACTATAGGGTGCTGCCCTCCACCATACTACCCTATGCTATAGGGTGCTGCCCTCCACCATACTACCCTATACTATAGGGTGCTACCCTCCACCATACTACCCTATACTATAGGGTGCTGCCCTCCACCATACTACCCTATAGGGTGCTGCCCTCCACCATACTACCCTATACTATAGGGTGCTGCCCTCCACCATACTACCCTATACTATAGGGGGCTGCCCTCCACCATACTACCCTATACTATAGGGTGCTGCCCTCCACCATACTACCCTATACTATAGGGGGCTGCCCTCCACCATACTACCCTATACTATAGGGTGCTGCCCTCCACCATACTACCCTATACTATAGGGGGCTGCCCTCCACCATACTACCCTATACTATAGGGTGCTGCCCTCCACCATACTACCCTATACTATAGGGTGCTGCCCTCCACCATACTACCCTATACTATAGGGTGCTGCCCTCCACCATACTACCCTATACTATAGGGTGCTGCCCTCCACCATACTACCCTATACTATAGGGTGCTGCCCTCCACCATACTACCCTATAGGGTGCTGCCCTCCACCATACTACCCTATACTATAGGATGCTGCCCTCCACCATACTACCCTATACTATAGGGTGCTGCCCTCCACCATACTACCCTATACTATAGGGTGCTGCCCTCCACCATACTACCCTATACTATAGGGTGCTGCCCTCCACCATACTACCCTATACTATAGGGTGCTGCCCTCCACCATACTACCCTATACTATAGGGTGCCGCCCTCCACCATACTACCCTATACTATAGGGTGCTGCCCTCCACCATACTACCCTATACTATAGGGTGCTGCCCTCCACCATACTACCCTATGCTATAGGGGGCTGCCCTCCACCATACTACCCTATACTATAGGGTGCTGCCCTCCACCATACTACCCTATACTATAGGGTGCTGCCCTCCACCATACTACCCTATACTATAGGGTGCTGCCCTCCACCATACTACCCTATACTATAGGATGCTGCCCTCCACCATACTACCCTATACTATAGGGTGCTGCCCTCCACCATACTACCCTATACTATAGGGTGCTGCCCTCCACCATACTACCCTATACTATAGGGTGCTGCCCTCCACCATACTACCCTATACTATAGGGTGCTGCCCTCCACCATACTACCCTATACTATAGGGTGCTGCCCTCCACCATACTACCCTATACTATAGGGTGCTGCCCTCCACCATACTACCCTATACTATAGGGTGCTGCCCTCCACCATACTACCCTATACTATAGGGGGCTGCCCTCCACCATACTACCCTATACTATAGGGGGCTGCCCTCCACCATACTACCCTATACTATAGGGTGCTGCCCTCCACCATACTACCCTATACTATAGGGTGCTGCCCTCCACCATACTACCCTATACTATAGGGTGCTGCCCTCCACCATACTACCCTATACTATAGGGTGCTGCCCTCCACCATGCTACCCTATACTATAGGGTGCTGCCCTCCACCATACTATAGGGTGCTGCCCTCCACCATACTACCCTATAGGGTGCTGCCCTTCACCATACTACCCTATACTATAGGGGGCTGCCCTCCACCATACTACCCTATACTATAGGGGGCTGCCCTCCACCATACTACCCTATAGGGGGCTGCCCTCCACCATACTACCCTATAGGGGGCTGCCCTCCACCATACTACCCTATAGGGGGCTGCCCTCCACCATACTACCCTATACTATAGGGTGCTGCCCTCCACCATACTACCCTATACTATAGGGGGCTGCCCTCCACCATACTACCCTATACTATAGGGTGCTGCCCTCCACCATACTACCCTATACTATAGGGTGCTGCCCTCCACCATACTACCCTATACTATAGGGTGCTGCCCTCCACCATACTACCCTATACTATAGGGTGCTGCCCTCCACCATACTACCCTATACTATAGGGTGCTGCCCTCCACCATACTACCCTATACTATAGGGTGCTGCCCTCCACCATACTACCCTATACTATAGGGGGCTGCCCTCCACCATACTACCCTATACTATAGGGTGCTGCCCTCCACCATACTACCCTATACTATAGGGTGCTGCCCTCCACCATACTACCCTATACTATAGGGTGCTGCCCTCCACCATACTACCCTATACTATAGGGTGCTGCCCTCCACCATACTACCCTATACTATAGGGGGCTGCCCTCCACCATACTACCCTATACTATAGGGGGCTGCCCTCCACCATACTACCCTATACTATAGGGTGCTGCCCTCCACCATACTACCCTATACTATAGGGTGCTGCCCTCCACCATACTACCCTATACTATAGGGTGCTGCCCTCCACCATACTACCCTATACTATAGGGTGCTGCCCTCCACCATACTACCCTATACTATAGGGTGCTACCCTCCACCATACTACCCTATACTATAGGGTGCTGCCCTCCACCATACTACCCTATACTATAGGGTGCTGCCCTCCACCATACTACCCTATACTATAGGGTGCTGCCCTCCACCATACTACCCTATACTATAGGGTGCTGCCCTCCACCATACTACCCTATACTATAAGGTGCTGCCCTCCACCATACTACCCTATACTATAGGATGCTGCCCTCCACCATACTACCCTATACTATAGGGTGCTGCCCTCCACCATACTACCCTATACTATAGGGTGCTGCCCTCCACCATACTACCCTATACTATAGGGTGCTGCCCTCCACCATACTACCCTGTACTATAGGGTGCTGCCCTCCACCATACTACCCTATACTATAGGGTGCTGCCCTCCACCATACTACCCTATACTATAGGATGCTGCCCTCCACCATACTACCCTATACTATAGGGTGCTGCCCTCCACCATACTACCCTGTACTATAGGGTGCTGCCCTCCACCATACTACCCTATACTATAGGGTGCTGCCCTCCACCATACTACCCTATACTATAGGGTGCTGCCCTCCACCATACTACCCTATAGGGTGCTGCCCTCCACCATACTACCCTATACTATAGGGTGCTGCCCTCCACCATACTACCCTATACTATAGGGTGCTGCCCTCCACCATACTACCCTATAGGGTGCTGCCCTCCACCATACTACCCTATACTATAGGGTGCTGACCTCCACCATACTACCCTATACTATAGGGTGCTGCCCTCCACCATACTACCCTATACTATAGGGGGCTGCCCTCCACCATACTACCCTATACTATAGGGTGCTGCCCTCCACCATACTACCCTATACTATAGGGTGCTGCCCTCCACCATACTACCCTATACTATAGGGCGCTGCCCTCCACCATACTACCCTATACTATAGGGTGCTACCCACCACCATACTACCCTATAGGGTGCTGCCCTCCACCATACTACCCTATGCTATAGGGTGCTGCCCTCCACCATACTACCCTATACTATAGGGTGCTGCCCTCCACCATACTACCCTATACTATAGGGTGCTGCCCTCCACCATACTACCCTATACTATAGGGTGCTGCCCTCCACCATACTACCCTATACTATAGGGTGCTGCCCTCCACCATACTACCCTATACTATAGGGTGCTGCCCTCCACCATACTACCCTATACTATAGGGTGCTGCCCTCCACCATACTACCCTATACTATAGGGGGCTGCCCTCCACCATACTACCCTATACTATAGGGGGCTGCCCTCCACCATACTACCCTATACTATAGGGTGCTGCCCTCCACCATACTACCCTATACTATAGGGTGCTGCCCTCCACCATACTACCCTATACTATAGGGTGCTGACCTCCACCATACTACCCTATACTATAGGGTGCTGCCCTCCACCATACTACCCTATACTATAGGGGGCTGCCCTCCACCATACTACCCTATACTATAGGGGGCTGCCCTCCACCATACTACCCTATACTATAGGGTGCTGACCTCCACCATACTACCCTATACTATAGGGTGCTGCCCTCCACCATACTACCCTATACTATAGGGGGCTGCCCTCCACCATACTACCCTATACTATAGGGTGCTGCCCTCCACCATACTACCCTATACTATAGGGTGCTGCCCTCCACCATGCTACCCTATACTATAGGGTGCTGCCCTCCACCATACTACCCTGTACTATAGGGTGCTGCCCTCCACCATACTACCCTATACTATAGGGTGCTGCCCTCCACCATACTACCCTATACTATAGGGGGCTGCCCTCCACCATACTACCCTATACTATAGGGTGCTGCCCTCCACCATACTACCCTATACTATAGGGTGCTGCCCTCCACCATACTACCCTATACTATAGGGTGCTGCCCTCCACCATACTACCCTATACTATAGGGTGCTGCCCTCCACCATACTACCCTATACTATAGGGGGCTGCCCTCCACCATACTACCCTATACTATAGGGTGCTACCCTCCACCATACTACCCTATACTATAGGGTGCTGCCCTCCACCATACTACCCTATACTATAGGGTGCTGCCCTCCACCATACTACCCTATACTATAGGGTGCTGCCCTCCACCATACTACCCTATACTATAGGGTGCTGCCCTCCACCATACTACCCTATACTATAGGACACAGAGTTGTTATTTAGGCTCAGTGTCACTACTCTATATTTAGCTTCTATATTAAAGATTCAGACTTTGGTAATCAATACCTTTTCAAAACCACACATTAGCTGATAATGGTGAACAAGTTACACTGTTTGTTTATGCAATTCAGTGTCGTATTTACTGTTTGTAGGCGAAATGTACAGTCGTGGCCAATAGTTTTGAGAATGACACAAATATAAATTTTCACAAAGTCTGCAGCCTCAGTGTCTTTAGATATTTTTGTCAGATGTTACTATGGAATACTGAAGTATAATTACAAGCATTTCGTAAGTGTCAAAGGCTTTTATTGACAATTACATGAAGTTGATGCAGAGTATCAATATTTGCAGTGTTGACCCTTCTTTTTCAAGACCTCTGCAATCTGCCCTGGCATGCTATCAATTAACTTCTGGGTCACATCCGGACTGATGGCAGCCCATTCTGGCATAATCAATGCTTGGAGTTTGTCGGAATTTGTGGGGTTTTGTTTGCCTCTTGAGGTTTGACCACAAGTTCTCAATGGGATTAAGGTCTGGGGAGTTTCCTGGCCATGGACCCAAAATATCAATGTTTTGTTCCCCGAGCCACTTAGTTATCACTTTTGCCTAACGGCAAGGTGCTCCATCATGCTGGAAAAGGCATTGTTTGTCACCAAACTGTTCCTGGGTGGTTGGGAGAAGTTGCTCTCGGAGGATGTGTTGGTACCATTCTTTATTCATGGCTGTGTTCTTAGGCAAAATTGTGAGTGAGCCCACTCCCTTGGCTGAGAAGCAACCCCACACATGAATGGTCTCATGATGGTTTACTGTTGGCATGACACAGGACTGATGGTAGCGCTCACCTTGTCTTCTCCGGACAAGCTTTTTTCCGGATGCCCCAAACAATCGGAAAGGGGATTCATCAGAGAAAATGACTTTACCCCAGTCCTGAGCAGTCCAATCCCTGTACCTTCTGCAGAATATCAGTCTGTCCCTGATGTTTTTCCTGGAGAGAAGTGGCTTCTTTGCTGCCCTTCTTGACACCAGGCCATCCTCCAAAAGTCTTCACCTGGTGCAGATGCACTCACACCTGCCTGCTGCCATTCCTGAGCAAGCTCTGTTCTGGTGGGGCCCCGATCCCGCAGCTGAATCAACTTTAGGAGACGGTCCTGGCGCTTGCTGGACTTTCTTGGGCGCCCTGAAGCCTTCTTCACAACAATTGAACCGCTCTCCTTGAAGTACTTGATGATCCAATAAATGGTTGATTTTGTTGCAATCTTACTGGCAGCAATATCCTTGCCTGTGAAGCCCTTTTTGTGCAAAGCAATGATGACTGCACGTGTTTCCTTGCAGGTAACCATGGTTGACAGAGGAAGAACAATGATTCCAAGCACCACCCTCCTTTTGAAGCTTCCAGTCTGTTATTCGAACTCAAATCAGCATGACAGAGTGATCTCCAGTCTTGTCCTCGTCAACACTCACACCTGTGTTAACGAGAGAATCACTGACATGATGTCAGCTGGTCCTGTTGTGGCAGGGATGAAATGCAGTGGAAATATTTTTGGGGGGATTCAGTTCATTTGCATGGTAAAGATGGACTTTGCAATTAATTACAATTCATCTGATCACTCTTCATAACATTCTGGAGTATATGCAAATTGCCATCATACAAACTGAGGCAGCAGACTTTGTGAAAATTAATATTTGTGCCATTCTCAAAACTTTTGGCCACGACTGTAGCTAAAATGTTGCTCACCACCACTCCGAGGGTTAAGGGACCGTCTTAAAACTGAGGGTTAAGGGACCGTCTTAAAACTGCAATGCCTATTATTGCATGACATAGAGATCTCGAACCAATTTGACTTTGTTGAGTGACCTCTTCTCTTCAATAGCTTCCAACCCATACGACTTTCATGAATACAACCAACTGTTATTGGTTCAGGGATCTCGCCTGTCCAATCCAAAGCAACAAATAAATAAATAATAAACGTATCTAATTATTATGAATTTGAATTTAAAACGTCAATATCTCCAACCCGATATGACTTGCATGCATACGGCCAACTGTTATTGGTTCAGGGACTTCTTCTCTCCTACCCATGGGAATTTACTTCAGAACTTTTTGACTTTGTTCTATGCCATTTTGTTCAGAATCAGAATCACCTTCATTCTGGCAGGTACATTTGCACAAACTCAGAATGTTACTTGGTGAAAGGGTTCTGCTTGTGATAGACATCTTTGCAGGGTGACGTTTATTTGGGAAGAGCCTTGTCCTGGAGGTAGAACTGAGCGATTTCCGCACCAGTAGATGTGGCAGCTGCAAAGTTAAGTTTCAGTCTCAATTTAAGGTTAGGGTTAGAAATTATGTTTAGCAGTGTGGATATTAAGGTTAGGTATCAAATCAGATTGGATGACTTTGTGTGCCAGCTGCAAAGTTAAAATTGGCTATATTGTAAAAATGTATGCTTTTTAGTCTCAATTTAAGGTTAGGGTTAGGAATTAGATTTAGCAGTGTGGTTAAAGTTAGGTATCAAATCAGATTTGATGTGTGCCAGCTAGTGAACCCTCTGCCGAGCTGCCGAGCTGCCTCCAGAACAATATATAAATATCTACATGCAGAGGTAGGGCTGCTCCGTAACGTAGTGCAATGATAGGGGCCTATGGACAGTGTGTAATACAGTGCTGTGTTCAGATGAACCAAGTGCAGATATTATATGTGGTTTGATACAGTGTGCAGCATAGAGTACATAGTGTCCTTTAGTCTCTGTGGATCAGGTGGAGGCTGGTGAGGGCCACAGCACGGGGAGAGAAACTGTTCAGGTGGATGGTGGTGAGGGCCACAGCACGGGGAGAGAAACTGTTCAGGTGGAGGCTGGTGAGGGCCACAACACGGGGAGAGAAACTGTTCAGGTGGAGGCTGGTGAGGGCCACAGCACGGGGAGAGAAACTGTTCAGGTGGAGGGTGGTGAGGGCCACAACACGGGGAGAGAAACTGTTCAGGTGGAGGCTGGTGAGGGCCACAACACGGGGAGAGAAGCTGTTCAGGTGGAGGGTGGTGAGGGCCACAGCACGGGGAGAGAAACTGTTCAGGTGGAGGCTGGTGAGGGCCACAGCACGGGGAGAGAAACTGTTCAGGTGGAGGCTGGTGAGGGCCACAGCACGGGGAGAGAAACTGTTCAGGTGGAGGGTGGTGAGGGCCACAGCACGGGGAGAGAAACTGTTCAGGTGGAGGGTGGTGAGGGCCACAGCACGGGGAGAGAAACTGTTCAGGTGGAGGCTGGTGAGGGCCACAGCACGGGGAGAGAAACTGTTCAGGTGGAGGCTGGTGAGGGCCACTGCACGGGGAGAGAAACTGTTCAGGTGGAGGCTGGTTTGTCATGATTAACCTGATCCGTTTGCAAGAGGAGAGTCTTCAGGGCATGCTAAAAAATATTTGCATGTCGTACAGGATACTGCTGAAGTCTTTGCATAGTCATCCGTTTAAATCTAACAGCCTCAAGCAGAGCTCACTGCTCAGACTTTGTTGAAGTAGTCTAGCAGAGGGCTGAACCAGGGTCAGTCTTTAGATAAGGTTTATGTTGTTGCCGTTGGGGGTTTCACCATAAGTAGAAAACGGTTGGTTTCTGGAAGGAGGAGTCAGTAGCCACACCTACAGCTTCGGGGTTCTAATTTTTTACTCGGTGACAGATCTGGTACACTCAACCCTCACACACTGTACATCTTCAAGTTGCTCTGTCACGTCACGTCTTGCCTGGCTGTTGGAATCTTAGAAGATGGCTGTGAACAAATGTATCAAGTACCTCCTCTTTGGTTTCAACCTGCTGCTCTGGATGAGTGGATGCATCATCCTCGGGGTGTCCATCTACCTCAAAGTGAACCCTGTGTTCGGGGGGTTGTTACCGGGACTGAACCTCCTGATAGCCGTCGGCGCCATCGTCACGGTCCTCGGCTTCCTGGGCTGCTTCGGAGCCATCAGGGAAAGCCGCGTCATGCTCATGCTGTTCTTCGTCGGGCTGCTCCTCATCTTCGTCCTCCTGGCGGTCGCTGGAATCCTGGGAGCTGTCGGAGTGAAGAAGATCGAGGCATGGTTGGCGGAGAAGCTGCTACCGCTGAGGAACCAGTCGTCTTTGTTCCAGACGTTCATGCAGAACCTGGAAGAGCGGGCAAAGTGTTGTGGACTGATCCACGGACCTTCAGACTGGGGCTCGACGGTCCCCGCCTCCTGCGACTGCCATGACACCACTCGGGAGTGTAAACTCGCAGATGGACAGCGCAAAGTCTACTTGAGACCTTGTATCAAGCTGGTGACGTCAGTCCTGGCGAAGGGTATATTCATCACCATGGGGATTGCTTTTGGCATCGCAGCCTTGATGATATTTGGAATGGCCTTCGCCATGACCCTGTATTGCCAGATTGGGGAGACGTATGCCACGTTAAGCTAGGTACAGCTGCACTATACCACCTTAACCTAGGTCCATCTACACTATACCACCTTAACCTAGGTCCATCTACACTATACCACCTTAACCTAGGTACATCTACACTATACCACCTTAACCTAGGTCCATCTACACTGTACCACCTTAACCTAGGTCCATCTACACTGTACCACCTTAACCTAGGTCCATCTACACTATACCACCTTAACCTAGGTACATCTACACTATACCACCTTAACCTAGGTCCATCTACACTATACCACCTTAACCTAGGTCCATCTACACTATACCACCTTAACCTAGGTCCATCTACACTATACCACCTTAACCTAGGTCCATCTACACTGTACCACCTTAACCTAGGTCCATCTACACTATACCACCTTAACCTAGGTACATCTACACTATACCACCTTAACCTAGGTCCATCTACACTATACCACCTTAACCTAGGTCCATCTACACTATACCACCTTAACCTAGGTCCATCTACACTGTACCACCTTAACCTAGGTACATCTACACTATACCACCTTAACCTAGGTACATCTACACTATACCACCTTAACCTAGGTCCATCTACACTATACCACCTTAACCTAGGTCCATCTACACTATACCACCTTAACCTAGGTCCATCTACACTATACCACCTTAACCTAGGTACATCTACACTATACCAACTTAACCTAGGTACATCTACACTATACCACCTTAACCTAGGTACATCTACACTATACCACCTTAACCTAGGTCCATCTACACTATACCACCTTAACCTAGGTACATCTACACTATACCACCTTAACCTAGGTACATCTACACTATACCACCTTAACCTAGGTCCATCTACACTATACCACCTTAACCTAGGTCCATCTACACTGTACCACCTTAACCTAGGTCCATCTACACTGTACCACCTTAACCTAGGTCCATCTACACTATACCACCTTAACCTAGGTCCATCTACACTATACCACCTTAACCTAGGTACATCTACACTATACCACCTTAACCTAGGTCCATCTACACTATACCACCTTAACCTAGGTCCATCTACACTATACCACCTTAACCTAGGTACATCTACACTATACCACCTTAACCTAGGTACATCTACACTATACCACCTTAACCTAGGTACATCTACACTATACCACCTTAACCTAGGTCCATCTACACTATACCACCTTAACCTAGGTCCATCTACACTATACCACCTTAACCTAGGTCCATCTACACTATACCACCTTAACCTAGGTCCATCTACACTGTACCACCTTAACCTAGGTCCATCTACACTGTACCACCTTAACCTAGGTCCATCTACACTATACCACCTTAACCTAGGTCCATCTACACTGTACCACCTTAACCTAGGTCCATCTACACTGTACTAAACTGAGTGGAATTGAGGTGGAATTGACTCCAACCCTGCTGAACGTTGCTTTGTATTGTAATGCATTCATTATGTATTTTCTATATCATACACCTGTGCCAAATGACAATCTGATTTGGTTTTCTGATTCATGATAAATGATGGCAGTTTCTTGACCTGACGTCGATTAATCCATATCTCATTCAACATGCATGTATGTATTTTTAAAGTGAATTAGTTTTCTACTGCTCAATACTTTTCTCTGAAGTAGGTGCCTGTGGTGGCCATACACTCAGTGGTGTAAAGTACTTAAGTAAAAATACTTTAAAGTACTACTTAAGTAGTTTTTTGGGGTATCTGTACTTTACTTTACTATTCTTCTTTTGACAACTTTTACTTTTACTTCACTACATTCCTAAAGAAAATAATGTTATTTTGACTCCATACATTTTCTCTGACACCCAAAAGTACTTGTTACATTTTGACAGGAAAATGGTCCTATTGACGCGCTTATCAAGAGAACATCCCTGGTCATCCCTACTGCCTCTGATCTGGCAGACTCACTAAACAGAGAACATCCCTGGTCATCCCTACTGCCTCTGATCTGGAGGACTCACTAAACAGAGAACATCCCTGGTCATCCCTACTGCCTCTGATCTGGAGGACTCACTAAACAGAGAACATCCCTGGTCATCTCTACTGCCTCTGATCTGGAGGACTCACTAAACAGAGAACATCCCTGGTCCATCCCTACTGCCTCTGATCTGGCAGACTCACTAAACACAAACGCTTCATTTGTAAATGAAGGAGTGATGCCGTGTGTCCCTGGCTTTCTGTAAATAAAATTTTAAAAACATGAAAATGGCACCATCTGGTTGTTTTAATATAAAGAACTTGAAATTATTTGTAATTTTATTTATTATCAGTGGTGACCCGTCATTCAGGTGTTTGAGCCCCACCATTTTTTTTGGGGGGGGGGGGGGGGGGGGGGGGGGGTTGCCTGTTTTGCATGTTATTTTGGCATTAATACGTGTCACATATCGTTTGCAAACAATGTAAAAAATAATATATATCATTGAGTTAATAAAGCCTCATACAAACATGGTCTCTTTCTTAGTTTTAGTAAGTCAGCTCCAAAATGCAGGTGTTTCAGCCTAGCTCAGTGCTTTCTGTGGTGGGCGGGGCGAGCCAGCAGAATATACAGAGTGTTGCGCCGTGATTGGCTCAGTGTTCTGTCACTCATGGAGATTTTTCATCACTGCCAAGTGTAAGAGGAGACGTTGAACATTCTAACCTTTTGGCTTCTGCCAAAGAAGTGCCCATCCAAGAAGGCTCAAGGTCATTGGCCACAGATAAAATGACATCAATTCATGCTATATGTACAGAAGCTTTGATTGGACTGATCATGTCAACATCATACTTTCACAATCTTAGCTAGCAGACTAGCCGTCATCATCATGAATCAAGTTGAGAATTTACTGGCAAATCGTTTTTAAAACTTCTCTAGGATAGGGGGCAGAGTTTTCACTTTGGGAAAAATAGCGTGCCCAATTTCAACTTCCTTCTACTCATCCCCAGAATATAAGATATGGATATTATTAGTAGATTTGGATAGAAAACACTCTGAAGTTTCTAAAACTGTTTGAATCATATTTGTAAGTATAACAGAACTTATGTAGCAGGCAAAACCCAGAGGAATAACCATACATTTGTCTTTTTAAGTCACTGTCTGTTCAATGCGTTTTCATTAGAAAGCCAGATTTCTAATCACTGTAGTCTTAGTTCCTACTGCTTCCACTGGATGTCACCAGTCTTAGGAAATAGGTTGAGGTTATTCATTTGTGCAATGAAGAAGAAGGCCATCAGGAAGTAGAGTAACGTCATGTGTACTGTTTGAGAGTTGCTAAAAAATGTAGCGTTTGTTTGTTGATCTCCTGTATTGAAAACAGATAGACCCGTCTTCAATTTGATCGATTATTAACGTTTACAAATACCTTAAGTTGTATTACAAAAGTACTTTGAAATGTTTTGGCAAAGTTTCGAGGTAATTTTTGAGATATTTTGTAGTGACTTTGCGCAAATTGGAAGCTGTTTTTTTCTGGATCAACGGCGCCAAATAAATGGACAATTTGGATATATATGGACGGAATTAATCAAACAAAAGGACCATTTGTGATGTTTATGGGACATATTGGAGTGCCAACAAAAGAATCTCGTCAAAGGTAATGCATGTTTTATATTTTATATCTGCGTTTTGAGTAGCGCCGGCAGGGTTGAAATAGGCTACACTCTCTTTGTTGACATTGTGCTATCATCAGATAATAGCATCTTATGCTTTCGCCGAAAAGCCTTTTTGAAATCTGACATGTTGGCTGGATTCACAACGAGTGTAGCTTTAATTTGGTATCTTATATATGTGATTTAATGAAAGTTTGATTTTATATAATGTTTTTGAATTTGGCGCTCTACATTTTCCCTGGCTATTGGCCAGGTGGGACGCTACCGTCCCGCTATCCCAGAGAGATTTTTAATCCTTGTCATATGAAGAGAAATAATGAAGAGAAATTATAAATAAAACGTATCGGTGCTCATCGGCCATAGGACATAAACATTGTACAACAAGTTGGAAATCGCAAATTCAATGAGTGGTTAGGAAGGAATCGGTGGCTGTGGCTGTGTGGTTCCCTAATCTGGGATTAAGAGGCTCTTTTCCTAGTTTAAATGATAAACATTCAACATTGGCCGTGCAGCCAATGAAGCATGATTTGAGGACCGCCCCGCCCTTGTCACGGCGGTGGAATGAAGAGGACCAAGGTGCAGCGTGGTGAGCGTACAAATTCCTTTATTTATTATGACGCCGACAAAAACAATAAACAAATCCAAAACAAACCGTGAAGCTAAAGGGCTAATGTGCCACAAACAATGTTACCTTCCCACACAGACAGGTGGGGAAAAAGGGCTACCTAAGTATGGTTCTCAATCAGAGACAACGATAGACAGCTGTCCCTGATTGAGAACCATACCCGGCCTAAACATAGAAATACAAATAATAGAACTAAAGAACATAGAATACCCACCCCAAATCACACCCTAACCAAACCAAAATGAGACATAAAAAGGCTCTCTAAGGTCAGGGCGTGGCAGCCCTGTTCAAGTGAGCACAGCACAACAATGTGAGTCCAAAAATGTATTCTACGCTGCTTCATAAATTATATAATATGCCAGGGAGATATGTATACTGTAGCTAAGAAAGTAATACTAAGTGTAAGTTGTGCAGTAAGCTGTTAGTAGCCTCATCCTAATAATGTGCCTCATCCTAATAATTTGGTCTATTTACCCCTCTTAATTTCTCCTACTGTTCTGACTGTTCTACTGTAGCCTATAACCTGTTTTTAGAGAAATGTAGTCATCGAAAATTGTAAGAGCTTTCATTGTCTGCTTATATGCTCCCTTTATTTATCCTACGGTTCTGACTTGGTGTACAGGGAGAACACTGTAAGAACGGCCCATGTTATGAATTCTGTCGCTGTACATTTCAAAAGAGCAAAACAAATAGTTATATTGACTAACCTTACGTCCGTCCTAGCTCGCTCATTGTCTTAATCGAAATGACAGATTGCCTCTTATCCGTTTGTGTGTGTGTGTGTGTGTGTGTGTGTGTGTGTGTGTGTGTGTGTGTGTGTGTGTGTGTGTGTGTGTGTGTGTGTGTGTGTGTGTGTGTGTGTGTGTGTGTGTGTGTGTGTGTGCGCGTGTGTGTAATAATTATAATGTAACAACACCAATAATAGTAACAACACTACATTTTGCTGTTCCCTTGTTTACAGAGATGGACGTGCAGCAGGCAAACCCAGTGATGCTATTGGTCCCTCCTCATCTACAGTTGTGACACAGACACTCCAGCAAGCATTTAAAAAGGCAGGCTGCTTATGCACCCACATCAAAAACGCTCAAGACCTCACTGCAGCCCTTTCATATTACATTGCATAGGACATGATGCCATTTCCTATTGTTGAGAGGCCTGGCTTTCTGAGGCTGATTTAAGGTTGCCGTGCCTCACTACAAAGTGGCCATCACAAAACAGTATTTTCCCGAAGCCTGAAATTCCAAACCTGTACAACCAGGTTAAAGTTGATGTTGGAAAAACTTTGGCTCAAAGGCACATGGTTTGCTGCAACTACTGACCTCTGGACCAGTGCAAGCAAGGGGTGGTCAACCCTACATCAGCTTCGCTATCCATCACCTCACCCCGGACTGGCAGCTGGAATCAAACTGCCTGGAAACACAGTTCTTCCTAGAAGATCACACAGCTCACAACATCAGAGAATATGCTGGAAGAGTGGGGGGGGGGATCAACACGATAATGTTAATTATCAAGACTGATAATACTGATAGTACTGATAATACAGACAATACAGATAACACTGATAATACTGATACTACTGATACTACTGATACTACTGATACTACTGATACTACTGATACTACTGATACTACTGATAATACTGATAATACTGATACTACTGATAATACTGATAACACTGATAACACTGATAACACTGATACTACTGATACTACTGATACTACTGATACTACTGATACTACTGATACTACTGATAATACTGATACTACTGATACTACTGATACTACTGATACTACTGATACTACTGATACTACTGATAATACTGATACTACTGATACTACTGATAATACTGATACTACTGATACTACTGATACTACTGATAATACAGATACTACTGATACTACTGATACTACTGATAATACTGATACTACTGATACTACTGATACTACTGATACTACTGATACTACTGATACTACTGATAATACTGATACTACTGATACTACTGATACTACTGATACTACTGATACTACTGATAATACTGATACTACTGATACTACTGATACTACTGATAATACAGATACTACTGATACTACTGATACTACTGATACTACTGATACTACTGATACTACTGATAGTACTGATACTACTGATACTACTGATACTACTGATAGTACTGATAATATTGATAATACTGATAATACTGATAGTACTGATAATACTGATACTACTGATAGCACTGATAATACTGATAGCACTGATAATGTGTAATTAATGTAATGGGTAATATATTAATGGAATCTACAGCAGCATGGTGTGGGGTGGTCATGGGTAATATATTAATGGAATCTACAGCAGCATGGTGTGGGGTGGTCATGGGTAATATATTAATGGAATCTACAGCAGCATGGTGTGGGGTGGTCATGGGTAATATATTAATGGAATCTACAGCAGCATGGTGTGTGGTGGTCATGGGTAATATATTAATGGAATCTACAGCAGCATGGCGAGGGGTGGTCATGGGTAATATATTAATGGTATCTACAGCAGCATGGCGTGTGGTGGTCATGGGTAATATATTAATGGAATCTATAGCAGCATGGTGTGTGGTGGTCATGGGTAATATATTAATGGAATCTATAGCAGCATGGTGTGTGGTGGTCATGGGTAATATATTAATGGAATCTATAGCAGCATGGTGTGTGGTGGTCATGGGTAATATATTAATGGAATCTATAGCAGCATGGTGTGTGGTGGTCATGGGTAATATATTAATGGAATCTACAGCAGCATGGTGTGTGGTGGTCATGGGTAATATATTAATGGAATCTACAGCAGCATGGTGTGGTGGTCATGGGTAATATATTAATGGAATCTACAGCAGCATGGCGAGGTGTGTGGTGGTCATGGGTAATATATTAATGGAATCTACAGCAGCATGGTGTGGTGGTCATGGGTAATATATTAATGGAATCTATAGCAGCATGGTGTGGTGGTCATGGGTAATATATTAATGGAATCTACAGCAGCGTGGTGTGTGGTGGTCATGGGTAATATATTAATGGAATCTACAGCAGCATGGCGAGGTGTGTGGTGGTCATGGGTAATATATTAATGGAATCTACAGCAGCATGGTGTGTGGTGGTCATGGGTAATATATTAATGGAATCTACAGCAGCATGGTGTGTGGTGGTCATGGGTAATATATTAATGGAATCTACAGCAGTGTGGTGTGTGGTGGTCATGGGTAATATATTAATGGAATCTACAGCAGCATGGTGTGTGGTGGTCATGGGTAATATATTAATGGAATCTACAGCAGCATGGTGTGTGGTGGTCATGGGTAATATATTAATGGAATCTACAGCAGCATGGTGTGTGGTGGTCATGGGTAATATATTAATGGAATCTACAGCAGCATGGCGAGGTGTGGTCATGGGTAATATATTAATGGAATCTATAGCAGCATGGTGTGTGGTGGTCATGGGTAATATATTAATGGAATCTATAGCAGCATGGTGTGTGGTGGTCATGGGTAATATATTAATGGAATCTACAGCAGCATGGTGTGTGGTGGTCATGGGTAATATATTAATGGAATCTACAGCAGCATGGTGTGTGGTGGTCATGGGTAATAAATTAATGGAATCTACAGCAGCATGGCGAGGGGTGTGGTGGTCATGGGTAATATATTAATGGAATCTACAGCAGCATGGTGTGTGGTGGTCATGGGTAATATATTAATGGAATCTACAGCAGCATGGTGTGTGGTGGTCATGGGTAATATATTAATGGAATCTACAGCAGCATGGTGTGTGGTGGTCATGGGTAATATATTAATGGAATCTACAGCAGCATGGTGTGTGGTGGTCATGGGTAATATATTAATGGAATCTACAGCAGCATGGTGTGTGGTGGTCATGGGTAATATATTAATGGAATCTACAGCAGCATGGTGTGTGGTGGTCATGGGTAATATATTAATGGAATCTACAGCAGCATGGTGTTTGGTGGTCATGGGTAATATATTAATGTAATCTACAGCAGCATGGTGTGTGGTGGTCATGGGTAATATATTAATGGAATCTACAGCAGCGTGGTGTGGGGTGGTCATGGGTAATATATTAATGGAATCTACAGCAGCATGGCGAGGTGTGTGGTGGTCATGGGTAATATATTAATGGAATCTACAGCAGCATGGCGTGTGGTGGTCATGGGTAATATATTAATGGAATCTACAGCATCATGGTGTGTGGTGGTCATGGGTAATATATTAATGGAATCTACAGCAGCATGGCGTGTGGTGGTCATGGGTAATATATTAATGAAATCTGCAGCAGCATGGCGAGGTGTGTGGTGGTCATGGGTAATATATTAACGGAATCTACAGCAGCGTGGTGTGTGGTGGTCATGGGTAATATATTAATGGAATCTACAGCAGCATGGTGTGTGGTGGTCATGGGTAATATATTAATGGAATCTACAGCAGCATGGTGTGTGGTGGTCATGGGTAATATATTAATGGAATCTACAGCAGCGTGGTGTGTGGTGGTCATGGGTAATATATTAATGGAATCTACAGCAGCATGGCGAGGTGTGTGGTGGTCATGGGTAATATATTAATGGAATCTACAGCAGCATGGCGTGTGGTGGTCATGGGTAATATATTAATGGAATCTACAGCAGCATGGTGTGTGGTGGTCATGGGTAATATATTAATGGAATCTACAGCAGCATGGGGTGTGGTGGTCATGGGTAATATATTAATGGAATCTACAGCAGCATGGTGTGGTGGTCATGGGTAATATATTAATGGAATCTACAGCATCATGGTGTGTGGTGGTCATGGGTAATATATTAATGGAATCTACAGCAGCATGGTGTGTGGTGGTCATGGGTAATATATTAATGGAATCTACAGCAGCATGGCGTGTGGTGGTCATGGGTAATATATTAATGGAATCTACAGCAGCATGGTGTGTGGTGGTCATGGGTAATATATTAATGGAATCTACAGCAGCATGGTGTGTGGTGGTCATGGGTAATATATTAATGGAATCTACAGCAGCATGGTATGTGGTGGTCATGGGTAATATATTAATGGAATCTATAGCAGCATGGTGTGTGGTGGTCATGGGTAATATATTAATGGAATCTACAGCAGCATGGCGTGTGGTGGTCATGGGTAATATATTAATGGAATCTACAGCAGCATGGCGTGTGGTGGTCATGGGTAATATATTAATGGAATCTACAGCAGCATGGCGAGGGGTGGTCATGGGTAATATATTAATGGAATCTACAGCAGCATGGCGAGGGGTGGTCATGGGTAATATATTAATGGAATCCACAGCAGCATGGCGTGTGGTGGTCATGGGTAATATATTAATGGAATCTACAGCAGCATGGCGTGTGGTGGTCATGGGTAATATATTAATGGAATCTACAGCAGCATGGTGTGTGGTGGTCATGGGTAATATATTAATGGAATCTACAGCAGCATGGTGTGGTGTGTGGTGGTCATGGGTAATATATTAATGGAATCCACAGCAGCATGGCGAGGTGTGTGGTGGTCATGGGTAATATATTAATGGAATCTACAGCAGCATGGTGTGTGGTGGTCATGGGTAATATATTAATGGAATCTACAGCAGCATGGTGTGTGGTGGTCATGGGTAATATATTATTGGAATCTACAGCAGCATGGTGTGTGGTGGTCATGGGTAATATATTAATGGAATCTACAGCAGCATGGGGTGTGGTGGTCATGGGTAATATATTAATGGAATCTACAGCAGCATGGTGTGTGGTGGTCATGGGTAATATATTAATGGAACCTACAGCAGCATGGTGTGTGGTGGTCATGGGTAATATATTAATGGAATCTACAGCAGCATGGTGTGTGGTGGTCATGGGTAATATATTAATGGAATCTACAGCAGCATGGTGTGTGGTGGTCATGGGTAATATATTAATGGATTCTACAGCAGCATGGTGTGTGGTGGTCATGGGTAATATATTAATGGAATCTACAGCAGCATGGTGTGTGGTGGTCATGGGTAATATATTAATGGAATCTACAGCAGCATGGCGAGGTGTGTGGTGGTCATGGGTAATATATTAATGGAATCTACAGCAGCATGGTGTGTGGTGGTCATGGGTAATATATTAATGGAATCTACAGCAGCATGCTGTGTGGTGGTCATGGGTAATATATTATTGGAATCTACAGCAGCATGGCGAGGGGTGTGGTGGTCATGGGTAATATATTAATGGAATCTACAGCAGCATGGTGTGTGGTGGTCATGGGTAATATATTATTGGAATCTACAGCAGCATGGTGAGGTGTGTGGTGGTCATGGGTAATATATTAATGGAATCCACAGCAGCATGGCGAGGTGTGTGGTGGTCATGGGTAATATATTAATGGAATCTACAGCAGCATGGTGTGTGGTGGTCATGGGTAATATATTAATGGAATCTACAGCAGCATGGTGTGTGGTGGTCATGGGTAATATATTAATGGAATCTACAGCAGCATGGTGTGTGGTCGTCATGGGTAATATATTAATGGAATCTACAGCAGCATGGCGTGTGGTGGTCATGGGTAATATATTAATGGAATCTACAACAGCATGGCGTGTGGTGGTCATGGGTAATATATTAATGGAATCTACAGCAGCATGGTGTGTGGTGGTCATGGGTAATATATTAATGGAATCTACAGCAGCATGGCGAGGTGTGTGGTGGTCATGGGTAATATATTAATGGAATCCACAGCAGCATGGTGTGTGGTGGTCATGGGTAATATATTAATGGAATCTACAGCAGCATGGTGTGTGGTGGTCATGGGTAATATATTAATGGAATCTACAGCAGCATGGTGTGTGGTGGTCATGGGTAATATATTAATGGAATCTACAACAGCATGGCGTGTGGTGGTCATGGGTAATATATTAATGGAATCTACAGCAGCATGGCGAGGTGTGTGGTGGTCATGGGTAATATATTAATGGAATCTACAGCAGCATGGCGAGGGGTGGTCATGGGTAATATATTAATGGAATCTACAGCAGCATGGCGTGTGGTGGTCATGGGTAATATATTAATGGAATCTATAGCAGCATGGTGTGTGGTGGTCATGGGTAATATATTAATGGAATCTACAGCAGCATGGTGTGTGGTGGTCATGGGTAATATATTAATGGAATCTACAGCAGCATGGTGTGTGGTGGTCATGGGTAATATATTAATGGAATCTACAGCAGCATGGTGTGTGGTGGTCATGGGTAATATATTAACGGAATCTACAGCAGCATGGTGTGTGGTCGTCATGGGTAATATATTAATGGAATCTACAGCAGCATGGTGTGTGGTCGTCATGGGTAATATATTAATGGAATCTACAGCAGCATGGTGTGTGGTGGTCTTGGGTAATATATTAATGGAATCTACAGCAGCATGGTGTGTGGTGGTCATGGGTAATATATTAATGGAATCTACAGCAGCATGGTGTGTGGTGGTCATGGGTAATATATTAATGGAATCTACAGCAGCATGGTGTGTGGTGGTCATGGGTAATATATTAATGGAATCTACAGCAGCATGGCGAGGTGTGTGGTGGTCATGGGTAATATATTAATGGAATCTACAGCAGCATGGCGAGGGGTGGTCATGGGTAATATATTAATGGAATCTACAGCAGCATGGTGTGTGGTGGTCATGGGTAATATATTAATGGAATCTACAGCAGCATGTGTGTGGTGGTCATGGGTAATATATTAATGGAATCTACAGCAGCATGGTGTGTGGTGGTCATGGGTAATATATTAATGGAATCTACAGCAGCATGGTGTGTGGTGGTCATGGGTAATATATTAATGGAATCTACAGCAGCATGGCGAGGTGTGTGGTGGTCATGGGTAATATATTAATGGAATCTACAGCAGCATGGCGAGGGGTGGTCATGGGTAATATATTAATGGAATCTACAGCAGCATGGCGTGTGGTGGTCATGGGTAATATATTAATGGAATCTACAGCAGCATGGCGAGGGGTGGTCATGGGTAATATATTAATGGAATCTACAGCAGCATGGCGAGGTGTGTGGTCGTCATGGGTAATATATTAATGGAATCTACAGCAGCATGGCGAGGGGTGGTCATGGGTAATATATTAATGGAATCTACAGCAGCATGGCGTGTGGTGGTCATGGGTAATATATTAATGGAATCTACAGCAGCATGGCGAGGGGTGGTCATGGGTAATATATTAATGGAATCTACAGCAGCATGGTGTGTGGTGGTCATGGGTAATATATTAATGGAATCTACAGCAGCATGGTGTGTGGTGGTCATGGGTAATATATTAATGGAATCTACAGCAGCATGGTGTGTGGTGGTCATGGGTAATATATTAATGGAATCTACAGCAGCATGGTGTGGGGTGGTCATGGGTAATATATTAATGGAATCTACAGCAGCATGGCGTGTGGTGGTCATGGGTAATATATTAATGGAATCTACAGCAGCATGGCGAGGGGTGGTCATGGGTAATATATTAAGGGAATCTACAGCAGCATGGCGAGGTGTGTGGTGGTCATGGGTAATATATTAATGGAATCTACAGCAGCATGGCGAGGGGTGGTCATGGGTAATATATTAATGGAATCTACAGCAGCATGGCGTGTGGTGGTCATGGGTAATATATTAATGGAATCTACAGCAGCATGGCGAGGGGTGGTCATGGGTAATATATTAATGGAATCTACAGCAGCATGGTGTGTGGTGGTCATGGGTAATATATTAATGGAATCTACAGCAGCATGGTGTGTGGTGGTCATGGGTAATATATTAATGGAATCTACAGCAGCATGGTGTGTGGTGGTCATGGGTAATATATTAATGGAATCTACAGCAGCATGGTGTGTGGTGGTCATGGGTAATATATTAATGGAATCTACAGCAGCATGGTGTGTGGTGGTCATGGGTAATATATTAATGGAATCTACAGCAGCATGGTGTGTGGTGGTCATGGGTAATATATTATTGGAATCTACAGCAGCATGGTGAGGTGTGTGGTGGTCATGGGTAATATATTAATGGAATCCACAGCAGCATGGCGAGGTGTGTGGTGGTCATGGGTAATATATTAATGGAATCTACAGCAGCATGGTGTGTGGTGGTCATGGGTAATATATTATTGGAATCTACAGCAGCATGGTGAGGTGTGTGGTGGTCATGGGTAATATATTAATGGAATCCACAGCAGCATGGCGAGGTGTGTGGTGGTCATGGGTAATATATTAATGGAATCTACAGCAGCATGGTGTGTGGTGGTCATGGGTAATATATTAATGGAATCTACAGCAGCATGGCGAGGTGTGTGGTGGTCATGGGTAATATATTAATGGAATCTACAGCAGCATGGTGTGTGGTGGTCATGGGTAATATATTAATGGAATCTACAGCAGCATGGTGTGTGGTGGTCATGGGTAATATATTAATGGAATCTATAGCAGCATGGTGTGTGGTGGTCATGGGTAATATATTAATGGAATCTACAGCAGCATGGTGTGTGGTGGTCATGGGTAATATATTAATGGAATCTACAGCAGCATGGTGTGTGGTGGTCATGGGTAATATATTAATGGAATCTACAGCAGCATGGTGTGTGGTGGTCATGGGTAATATATTAATGGAATCTATAGCAGCATGGTGTGTGGTGGTCATGGGTAATATATTAATGGAATCTATAGCAGCATGGTGTGTGGTGGTCATGGGTAATATATTAATGGAATCTACAGCAGCATGGTGTGTGGTGGTCATGGGTAATATATTAATGGAATCTACAGCAGCATGGTGTGTGGTGGTCATGGGTAATATATTAATGGAATCTACAGCAGCATGGCGAGGGGTGGTCATGGGTAATATATTAATGGAATCTACAGCAGCATGGCGAGGTGTGTGGTGGTCATGGGTAATATATTAATGGAATCTACAGCAGCATGGCGAGGGGTGGTCATGGGTAATATATTAATGGAATCTACAGCAGCATGGCGTGTGGTGGTCATGGGTAATATATTAATGGAATCTACAGCAGCATGGCGAGGTGTGTGGTGGTCATGGGTAATATATTAATGGAATCTACAGCAGCATGGCGAGGGGTGGTCATGGGTAATATATTAATGGAATCTACAGCAGCATGGTGTGTGGTGGTCATGGGTAATATATTAATGGAATCTACAGCAGCATGGCGAGGGGTGGTCATGGGTAATATATTAATGGAATCTACAGCAGCATGGCGAGGGGTGGTCATGGGTAATATATTAATGGAATCTACAGCAGCATGGCGAGGTGTGTGGTGGTCATGGGTAATATATTAATGGAATCTACAGCAGCATGGCGAGGGGTGGTCATGGGTAATATATTAATGGAATCTACAGCAGCATGGCGTGTGGTGGTCATGGGTAATATATTAATGGAATCTACAGCAGCATGGCGAGGGGTGGTCATGGGTAATATATTAATGGAATCTACAGCAGCATGGCGTGTGGTGGTCATGGGTAATATATTAATGGAATCTACAGCAGCATGGTGTGTGGTCGTCATGGGTAATATATTAATGGAATCTACAGCAGCATGGTGTGTGGTCGTCATGGGTAATATATTAATGGAATCTACAGCAGCATGGCGTGTGGTGGTCATGGGTAATATATTAATGGAATCTACAGCAGCATGGTGTGTGGTGGTCATGGGTAATATATTAATGGAATCTACAGCAGCATGGCGAGGGGTGGTCATGGGTAATATATTAATGGAATCTACAGCAGCATGG